>NW_017535052.1:606596-613081 GCF_001853355.1 Bactrocera latifrons | reverse complement strand
TACCCTTAATTGCCCTGGTTCCCCTGTGTGCCATTAAAAGTGTAAAACGACAACTTGACTCAAATATTTTTCAATATGTTACAAATTAAAAATTCTTTTCGGAACAATTAAGAATGTGAAAGAGCTTTAGTATTGTTCCCATGTACAATGAAACTCACAGATAAAGCAACGTGTTTGCTCCAGCCGGCGCCATATTCGTAACAACTTCTCTTTCAGAACCTAACGCTTCCAAAAGAACACAAACAGTACGTTCATCGCCATTTATCACCGCATTACGTAATTCGCGATGCTTTATCATTCGAACTTGCTCTCGTGCATCTGTAAATATAAAGAAATTACATAAAAATAAATAAAAAAGGATATACATTTTAAGGTTTCGTAATTCAAAAAGTAAA
Organism: Bactrocera latifrons; assembly: GCF_001853355.1. Lineage (NCBI taxonomy): Eukaryota > Metazoa > Arthropoda > Insecta > Diptera > Tephritidae > Bactrocera > Bactrocera latifrons. The sequence continues at coordinate 612,686 of NW_017535052.1, read as the reverse complement.
TAGATTCGTCCAGAGTTTTGTTTTACCTAAGGAATGTGAAAATTCAATGACTTCATCCACAAAATAATCACAGGCTTCCAAAGCGGTTTCAGTACCAGGTTTTGGCTTATCAACAAAATGCCATGACATATTGAAGACCGTAAGAAGAAATTTTTACCAGCTATGATCAAACTAGAACAAGGTATAAATCATGTATATTTTTTATAGATATAAACCTATAAAACATATCTAGGAAAAATAAAAAAAAAATTGATATAAATAATAAAAAATACAATAATAAACTGGAGAATCATGTGATAAAATGTATAAAAATCAATATTTTAGGACAGATCATACGATATTAAGTCGTAATCATCTTCAAAAATTATCTCTAAAAATTTTAAATTGTAGCTTACTACTCGTAGCTTGCAAATCGTAGGAGCCTTTTTGAAAACAATTAGTAGATAAGAACTTCCCCGAAAGTAACTCTTTTGATGAAGAAATATGTCGCTGCAAGGATAAAGTTTGCAAAAAAACATTTCAATTAGCAATCTATGAAATGGCGGAATGTGGTGTGGATCCAGAAAGTATGTTCACCCATTCCAATACTATGTGTTTATAAGATCATTCCACGAACCCTACCAAAATTTGGGCTTTCGTCCTATGGTGACGTTTGAACAGGAGAACGACCCAAAATATATGATCAAACTAGCTAAGGAGTGGTTTGCAACAGAAAAGATCGATGTAATGTCCTGGGCAGCACAGGCAAAAATTAAGAGACGAGTTCAGAATCTAATAGACCCCATGCAACGTCGAAGTAATAAAAAAAGAATCTACAAACAAATATTAGTGAATCGAAAAGATATACTATATACAATTTTAATTTTTACTATATATTTTTCTGTTTATATATATAAATCTTATAAAAAAATACAAATATTATATATTGAAAAAATAAAACTGTGTATATTCGTCGAAATACATAGCTAAAAATTACTTTTTAAATGTATTATATTATTAACTTGATTTTTCTGAATTTTCCGACTATTGTAAAACTTTGGATTGGGATCGAGGAAGCATGATACGCAATTCCACAAAGTATATCACAGAAGTCATTGGAAAGTTTGCCCCGGCGATGCCAAGAAATTTTATTTCAGTTATGGATACACTTCAAATAACTAGTGTTGTGAGTATCATCAGTACTGTACTTTTTCTATAGCCAGACAAAATAGTGTGCAATTGGAAACACAAAATTTTTTTTAAAAATAACTATTACTTTTTTTCAGTTGGCTCTTTGTTCGAAGCTCATTTTCGCACCGTTAACGCAAACATACTGACACTTAAAACGCAATAACTTCACTTCCAATGAGATATATTGATAAAACTAGGTAAGCGCATTACTTGGCTAAAAAAGTAAGAAGAATTAAGATATAAAACTCTAATTTGATACAGGGGATCGTAATAGAAAAGGGCACCTGTAGGCAAAATTTTTTAAAAAGTGGTCATGGTGGTGGGCTGACAGTCTGAAAGTGGATGAAATATGGAGATGGTAACCCCGTGTTAATAACTATTAAAAGCGCGATAAATCAATAACTAAACATAAAATTTTACCCCCGAGATTTTATTTAATAGATCCGGGGTCAAAATTAGACGATGGGTGTGGAATCGTAGTCTCCGAATTTCGGTAGTAAATTTTAAAAATTTCGTTGTAGGATCGTCAAAAGAGCGGAGGAAAATATTGCGTCCTTTGCTGTCCGTATCGGTATACTTTTGTAGTGCCCTATTGACAAACCCTATATAAATCCAAATCTATTTCGTTTAGTTTTAACACGCACAATCGTTAGGTGAACAAAACTATTATACTCCACAGCAACATGTTGAAAGAGTATATGAACGTATTTCCTAAGCACTTTTGATTGCATCTAAAGTTCACAAAATATTAACTCATTTCGAATTTGCTTGTATCCACAAAAAGGAAATTCTTCAACATTTGTAATACAAACATATTTAATGGTTTAATCCATTAAAAAACTACTAATTTTCACACAGTGTTCAATCAAATCCAATAACAACAGAATTAGGTGTAAATTGTTCGGTGTACGCAGTAGCTAAAATATACAGAAAATACATTTTAGCAGTAAAATTTGCAGAAGCATGACAACAAGACGTGTATTATGATATTCTATTTTCAAAATATTGTTGAATGATAATTAATTCAAAAATTAATACTCAACAATAGGTTAGCAACAACTGTAGCATAGCACTATCGAATCACCACTGCATTCGAAAATCATTATTTATTTTTTGAACTTCCCTCTGATTTTGCAGAATTTTAAACTTAAATTACTCGTATTTATAGCAACAGTTTTATTTACATTTTAGTTTTGTCTACCGAACTTCTGATTCACTAATATAAGTATGTATGTTGAAATCGGCTCATCTAAAAAACAATAATATTAAAAGCGAATGGTTTGACAGCTAGCTTTTGAAAAATCAATAAGAATAAGGAAAGCTGTCCATGGTAAAAAATAGCAGCTTTGTTTCTGTACTGTTAAAAACAGCAAATCATAAGATGCAACAATTTATGTTCAGTCGGTATAAAAAATTTGTAGAATCCGATTATTTTGTATTATATTAAATAGTGTAAAACATGGGGAAGAAAATCAAAAGAAACTGTATTCGAAAAAAAAAGAAAAATAATATTTAATCTTCAAGAAGTAGTAAACACGTTGCAGGAGATATTAAAATTTACCGATAGAAGTGTTTCCGCCATACACAGAATTTTACAGAGGAATTCGCTGAAGTTAGGACAGTGATCCGGAAAATCTTAAGTATCATCAAGATTTTTCAATGTTTACTCAAATTATTATAACAATAGTGAATTAAATAAGTGGCACGATTCCGATTACTTGGCGGAGGGGTAAAAAAACCGAATTTCCGTAGAAATGGGGCATGTACGGATAGGGGAGCTTCACCAGAAAAGGAATATAAATAAGTGGCACGATTCCGATTACTTGGCGGAGGGGTAAAAAAACCGAATTTCCGTAGAAATGGGGCATGTACGGATAGGGGAGCTTCACCAAAAGAGGAATATTCAAAAATAATATAAAAATAGCTAATATTTGCAATTACGTGTCACTAAATTTTATCACGTTTTTTTATATATATACTAGCTGACCCTGCAGCCGCTGTCCTGCGTGAAATTATGTTTTGAAATGAGAAGAAAGTTGAATTTATCAATAAATTTTTATTTTTTTTTTCAATGTAACGTTGCTTGATAAACCACATTTTTTGGTTTCTGTTTCTGGTGTACAGAAAAGATGGTTTTCAAACTCGTGAGCCCGCCACGTATATCTTACCGTGTGAAAAACATAGCACTACCAAACTTGGCAAACCAAGTTGTGTCCTGTTGATCGTCACCTCGATGCAATTTCCACTGGAAGCGGAATACGTTGAACTGAAATGGCAAATCACACATGCGTCACAATCAGTCGGGTTCCATTACACAGTTTCAGTGCATGAAGATTGCGAAACATAATAATGACAGATCCAACTTTGAGACGCAAATGATGCGGTGGCATACCAAGCCTCTACAAACAATTTAGAAATTCCACTGGATAATTCACGGTGTCGTCTTTATTGTCAAGACGATCGATCGATTTGTATGAGCGCAAGCCTCGCGGAATTTGACATTGAATCTTTCAGTTTAAGTCAACAACATCGATATTTTTGGCAGCTAACATTGCGCGTGCACTTAAGGAATCGCAGTTACGATAATTTGGATAATGTTCGGATAAACATTCATGATGAGTTCATCTTTCGTGAATTGATAAACGGCGAATGGAATTGATATTAAACCACCGGAAGTATAAACCATTTCCAATTTTTAGCGTAGACGATGTAAAATGTCTTTGGCAGTGTTATTGTTGTTCGCTGGCTTACTTCTCCAAAACTTGCACACACCGTACCATTCACGCAATGACTCAAATGAAGTTGAAGCGAGAACATTAATCGAATGTAGAAACCATGGTCATTTTACGGGTGGATTGTATAAATTCGTCCTAAGGAATTAGTTGAGAACACACCTGGATGTCAATCTACTGGTTTGCCTTCCTTTCTGCGTAACTATTTCTTCGACAATGCATTCCATGTATAATGTCAAAGTATTTCCGAATAGAGCAATGTTCTCGCAAACAGATTACTGGCAAAAGTTGAGAAAAAACTCGAAAATATTAATTTTGTTGCTAGCGGTGTTTTCATTGGCTGTATTATTTTCTCTAAGTTGAAATATACTCTTTGGCCGTTCATGAATTGCAAATATCCCACGAAGCGCTTTATTGCAGTTCACATATCGACCATTTGATAATTGCTGATCTCATCTCGTTCAAGACCAATAACCGCCATGTTGCTTCCTTTAGTGACGTATTTACAAACGTATTTTATCGATTACACCAAACTGCAATACTCMACATTAATATGAGTTTTGAATGTGAATTAGTGGTGAATATAGTACGATCCATGAGTTGTCAACTTCGATATTCATTCTTCTAAATGAAATGCTGAATGTTCTGCCATTGTCGTCTGGTGGGCTACGCCGATAGAGTGGATATCCATCATTTCTAGTTTGTGTTTCCGAAAGAAAAGCACGAAGATAACGTTTCGTGCACTTATTGTCAGCCACACAAACCGAAAAGGGATTTTAATGTTCGGAAGGTCCATGAATCATATTGGTTTTCACCACTTCGAATAATACTGGATCTTTCTCTGAATCAGGAATTTCCGCAGAAATGATTTCATCAATTTGATCTGGTATAACCACCATCCAAAGAAGAATGTGTACGTGCGGCAAACCTCTCTTTTGCCACTCAACAGAGTACAGCTAGCATCCAACAGCACCTTCAAACATCGTGACGATCGATTGTTGATTGACCGCGATCCATAATTCCGCACGTATGTCATCGCAGCCTTGGAGTGCTTCTCGCCTTGCCTTGCCTTGGGCTGCCATACGTTGCTCGCAAAACAAAACGATAACCGATATTAAGGAGACCTCTTCGTGGCTTCGTAACAAATTTCAATCTGCAATTTATCACTTTGCGTGAAACACACATATGTAAAGTTTCCAGTAAATAATTTTTTTTTGAATAGCCGGAATAAAAAAGCAATCGACCGAAATTGAACGACTCAAATAATTCACAAATAAAAAACAAACAAAAATTTAAAAAAAAATATGTATGTATGGAAAAGAGTTACTTTTTGGAACTATCCAATTTTCCGACTTTTTCTCATGAAAAGTATAAGGTATTTTTATTTTTAAACCTTCCTTGATCCATAACGAATAACCTCTGAAAATTTCATCAAGATTTGTGCAGCTGTTCTCTAAGCGTTACTAACAAGCAAACATTCGTTCGTTTGTACGGGAAAAAGCTGTTTTTAGGGGCTGTTTTTAGGGGTTTCCCGGAAATTATTCGAAATTTTCTTGTCGTAAAAACCATTCTTAAACCTCAACGGCCAAATAAAAAAGAATTATCAAATTTGGTTCAGTTCAGTTATGAAAGTTATGAGCGTACATACAGTGACGAACAAAAGTATTGGCACAGCAAGATACCTTGACTTTAGCATTGTTTTTTTAAAGTACCGTTATTTATACATAATCAAATGTGTTTTTGGAAATAATCAAACTTTAAAACTCAGTGTGCCTTTATTTAATAGTTCAATTTGCTTTCATTTTATTAAAATGGGGAGCAAAAAATGTGAAACCAACGAATCTCAGGGGAAAATAATATTATATTTGCATAATCAGGGTAAATCGTACGCCGAGATTGGTGAAATGATGGACAGAAGCCGATATACCATACGGAGTATTATTCAGCGTTTTAAAGATACTTCATCTTTTTTCCGAAAAATTGAAATTGCCAGAATCATTCACATTTCAACACGATAATGACCCGAAGCATACGACTTATGATGTACGCATGTGGCTGGCACATCACATAAAACATACATTACCGCATCCCCCTCAATCGCCCGATCTTAACCCAATAGAACATTTGTGGGAAGAACTAGATAGGCGAGTTAAGAAGAGAGCAGTATCAACAAAAGCTGAGTTGAAGG
>NW_017535052.1:510714-604671 GCF_001853355.1 Bactrocera latifrons | reverse complement strand
ATATACCAAAGTGATCAGGGTGACGAGTAGAGTTAAAATCCGGATGTCTGTCTATCCGCCCGTGCAAGCTGTAACTTGAGTAAAAATTTAGATATCTTGATGAAACTTGTCATGCGAGAGTATAAAATGTTCGGTGACACCCGAACTTAGCCCTTCCTTACTTGTTATACTTAAAATTCGAGTTTTGGATATAAAGTGGTTATATTTGTTGGTTATCATACACTCATATTAAAACAAAATTTGAGTTTTCGTTATAAAATGAATAAAATTTAGTTATTATATCTGTCAGGGATTTCCATTTATTTTTGATCATGCATTGTTTTGTATTTTAGGTGACGATACATATATTTTTATATTTAAAATTTGAGTTTTGGATATAAAGTAGTTATATTTTTTTTATGCACTCATATTGAAACAAAATTTTAATATTCGTACTGCACTTGTATACTTTACACTTTATTACGTAATCTTATTATATAATATTACTAAAACATGTATTTAATATCACTTATTTGCTTAATAAATTTAAAAAAGAAAATATCCTTATGCATGAATAAAGGAATTTTTGCGAAAAAGAGGAATTTCAGCGAATCACCTTATCATCACATGGCAGTGCTCCATTTCGTCGTAATTTTTGGTAAACAAATGAGGTTCAAACGAGTTTAAAATGTTATTTTTAAAATAAAGATTTTTTTGGTAAAAAACCTGCTAAAAGTGTAAAATGTGGATTTATTTAAGTGTTTATTTATTTTTTTTATAGTGTAATTTAATTAATTTGAAGTGAAAAATGCGAAAAGTGTGTTTAATGTGATGAAATAGCTTCTTGAAATTTTTTTTTAATCTGGAGGACTTCCTCTTTCCAACGGTACCTTCAGATCGCGGTTAATTTAAGTTTTTTTTATAGTGTTTATTTATTTTTTTTTTATAGTGTAATTTAATTAATTTGAAGTGAAAAATGCGAATAAAGAGTGTTTAATGTGATGAAATAGATTCTTGAAATTTTTTTTAATCTGGAGGACTTCCTCTTTCCAACGGTACCTTCAGATCGCGGCGCCAAAGAAATCGGAATTGTGTCAAATAAATATATATTCCCACAATTTAGTGGCATTGAAAACATTATGTAAACTTATAGAGCATATTATGCGACTGTTTTAGCTTAAACCCGTATTTTTATTTTCAGCTACATATGTACATACATATACTATATCGTAATTTCTTTTATCGAATCGGTATTAAGTGCATAAATTATGTAGGTGTCAATTTTCGAATGAAATTTTTGGATTAAAACAAAACTCCAAAACTGAATGGCTACCTATTTTCATTCTAAATTTCGATGGTGGAAGAATCATTTCACTTCGTTCAAAGTACATGAACTTTCTTTTCATTTTTAAAATCAATCTTGTGAAAAAAAATCATGGATTCGCGAGAAAAAAAATTCATTTACGATTACGAAACGTTTTCGAATACGGAAGATTTTTCCTCTGTGAAGTTCACGATAAGAAAAACAGAAATTTGTGAATTTTCCATGGGTAATGGCGTTCGCTCATAATAAGACTGAATATAAAATCACATTTTTTTCAGAGTTAATCTATAGTATATCGTAGTGACCGTAAATTTGAAAATCCTATATTAGGTGCCTATGAGAAATAAGCTCAATAAGCTCAAAAGCTTTTTAGACTTGAGATGGCATAAGTCACTATTTCTGCATAGCTTCATTCATTTCGAAATGGAAGACTCGGACGGGATTGAAAGTTCTAATATTTGGGTTTTGATATGGTAATATATCAGTTTTGACTATGATTCTTGATTTATGTACTGGAAACTGGACAAATTAGCTTAAGTGGTTTAGGATATATGTATGTACATTAAGCTTGTTAGAGGGCGGGGACTCGCCGACTTAAAAAAAATTTGCCTACATGTGTCCCTTGCTATTACAATCCCTTGTACGCCCATCTACGAACTCTAATTTTTTTGTACCCAAGCACCCACCTACAAAGTTTCGTCGAGATACCCCAATTTTTACTCAAGTTACAGCTTGCACGGACCGACAGACAGTCAACCGTATTTCAACTTGCTGATCATTTATATATATGTATATATAACCCTAGCTCTGTAGCTACTGGTTGCAAGAGTATAAAAAAATTATTATTTCGAAGTATTTTTCATATCAATATAAGCAGTGTAATTTTATATTTCTTTGAACTCCATAAACTGAAAAGATGAATTTCATCATGAAATTTAGGAAGGGTCATAAACTTCCCCGATGTAGAGGGTTGATTGGAAAAAAAAATTCGTCATGAAGGAAAAGCGTACAATTTCATTGCAAATATGTTATGGCGTTCAGAAAATTTTACTTAATGCTCTAAAGCAAAAAAATATAAATAAAAACATAAAAATTGGTACGGTCCCAGCTGAAAAAAGATCGCGAAATATTTTATTCCGTGATGAAGTTAAGAATAGTATTTACGGAAATTATTGTAAAAGAACTGCCCGCTGGTCTAAAGGTAAAGAATTTGATTGTAGAAACACAATTAAATATGTTGCGGAAACATAATGGTGTGGGAATGATTCTCCTAGCAAGTCGTTGATCTTTTATTTTAGATAAAGAACACAATGTAATTTAAGTACAGAAATATTTTGAAAAACGTCATGCTACCGTTTGCATAAGAAAACATGCCGATGAGATGGTGTTATCAATAAGATAAAGAAACGAAATATACAATGACAACAATGTGACCTGTGCGCAATGGCCTAGTCGATCCCATAATCGGAATTTTTGTTTTATTTTAGTTTTTATTTAAAACAAAAAACATTTCGCACCTATTATAATATTTTGACGAATGCTATTTTTTTTTTTTTAAATCAAAACAAAGTTGGGGAAACTTTTATAAACAATACCACGGTTTCAGGATTAAAATGGGTTTGGTTGGATACAGGCGATTCTCCAGGTTATATTTTTGCATCTAAAGTTAAAAGTTTCGGCTATTAAAAGAACGTTTTTTTTTTCAATTCAATTTTATAAACATTAACCATTCACGAATATGTTCTTTCACATAATACATATAGTGAAAAATAAAACAATAGATTTTATTCAATATTCAAAAAAGTAACCCTGTTCAGACTAACGCCGGGGTCTTCTCAGTTTTTTCGTGTAGAACTCATTTTTGCGCAATTGAAAAAAATAATCCTGGTGGATCGGATTTCTTAAGGGAAGGGAAGGGAGTTTGCAGTCGTTTTGTTATTACGTCAATAAATATAATTTAATAATGAGTTAAATATTGAATTAAAGCTATTTTTCCACTACGTTATGTGAAATATATGTAGGTGTACAAACGAATTAATGAAATGTTGAACTATGTATGTATATAAAAGTGAACAAAATAAATGCGGAATACATTTTAAATTGAAAATCGCGCCAGTCGTTTCTTCTTTTTGCAATTTGGCGCCAATCTGCTTCCCCCGGCGGGTACTGAGTGCAAGAGGCCCACCACGAATCCCACACCGAATTTATGCTCCTTTATATGGCCGCTGTAGTATATGCCACAAAGACCTATTCGTCTCAGTCCTTTTCCTGATCATCGCAGTTCTTGGTCGGCGGTGATGTCAGCCTTCATTTTTACGAGAACATCAGCCAGCCGTGCTACGACACCTTCCCAATGAAGGGACCGAACATACAAGGTGCATACCCTTAAATCGTAATCCTTAATGCGTTTGCCATGGTCGTCATCAAAAAGGAGTTATCTTATCCGAGATTGTTGTTTCCTTTTCATTGTTGGCGTTTTTTACGTGGCGAGTCCCAACCCCAGAGCAAAACCTTGGGGATTGCTACCCAGAGGGTACTTAGTCTAAGACCGAAAGTCGTGAGCTGCTCGAGCCATATGTAAAAGAATAGTTTATGGCCACTCCCAAGTGAATGGCGCTTAGAGAACTTTTCTCACTTGTGTGAACTTCTATACACATAACTCCATCCTCCCAAAAATACATACTTAAAATTGTCGTAGTTTTCAACATTAAACGGCGCCTACAATTATGTATATTTGCAATCTGCAGAATCTTCTCTGTCCAACCATAACTCTTTTAACCTCGACATCGAGGATACCTACCACAAAATTTTTTTAATTGTAAATATTATTAATGTTTTTAAGTAAATATTTACAATTGTTGTTGCTTACCCATCCAAACAGGGTTAAATCGTCGAAACGTTTACACCTATTACTTTGTCCATATGTGTATTTTATTATGATATGATGTATGATATCGACAAATGATGCTGCGTTAAGTCCTTGGCTGTTAACAAATGCGGAGCCTTTCCGGTTACTTATGTATACCTGACTGTCGTGTGAACGGATATTTTCTTAATCTGGAGAACCTCTATCGGTACATACTAATTTTAACCCCGAAATCGGAGGATGTTATTCTAAAATCTACCCCATGAAGGTGGAATAGCCACTATATTTAACACACTTTGTGCATTTTCCAAATAATATATTTGTAATTAGACTGTACACATTGCAAACGCAAACTAATTTTGTTTACAATCATCCATTAAAATCTACTCCACTAGCGAATATGTAACTTACCTACATCGGAATCAGATTCGCTCATTTTAATTGATCAAGTCTCACAATTATAAATATATTAAATTCCGAACTTTATTTAAAATATCTAACGCAAACTATCACTCTAATCACTTTAATGAAGTTATTTTTTTCTCCATTATAATTTTTTTTTTTTTTTTTTACCGTTTTAAAGAAACTCTGTAAACCAAAGCAACTTCTGGCAGATAACGTATATTATAGAGAAGGTTCAGAGAACGTATAATATAGAGAAGGTTCAATTGCGGACAGGCGTGTGAAATGTCAAAAGATAATAAAAGTCTATTAGTGGATTTCACCACTTTTGGCTCGAAAGGAGAAATTTTAAAAGTGATGTGTGGAACACAATGCTAGCGACAGACTGCAGCAGCACGACACGAACTGAAAACGGCGTTGTGAATACTACCTCATGCACGTAGCACGTAGAGAGCAGCAACATAACAATGGCCGGCATGCCCACAAAACAACGCAGTTGTCCATTTTGAATGTACACAATTTCRTTGTGGCCATACTAATACCTTGCACTTCAATGAAATTTTAATATTTTGTTCAAAGTGAAATTTTTAAGCAAAAAATAAGTAAATAGGTAAATTTATTTGTTTCAAATTATCAATTTTTATTACAAATGATGTAACAGAGCTATTTTATGCTTTTATTTGTAAAATAACGTCAAGTTTGTTAGAGCTGTGAATAATTTTACATTTTACATATTAGTGGCATCACCACTCTTCCTCATCTCTCTATCTACCATTCTACTGTCAACTCTACTGTCGTCTCACTGTCGTTGGCAAATATAGGATCAAATTGAAGTTAGCGAGAACGRCAACTGTCGGCCTGCAGTCGTGTAGTCGTGCAGCTGTCAAAATAGGTCCGTCCATAAGAACGTGTGTATTTTAATATTTGACAGCTGTCGTTTGCTGTCTGTCGCGAGCGTTGTGTTCAGCACATCATGTTCGTTGCAATTTCGTTCAGATAATGTCAAATAAATCACAAACGAAAACATAGAAAATCGAAAAAACAGAAAATTGAGTAAATATAATTAAAGAACGTCACTACATGGATATTTCTTTGATCATTATATTAAAAGAAAAATATTTCTTTCACATCCTAAAAAATTCAAAATCAGAAATACTATAAATGAAAACGCTTTTGTTTTATGTGAATTGTGAGCGTGATTAATAAACACTTTCCAAGCTGCGTGATTATAATAATTCTTGGAAGACCAACAAATTTATGTTAAGCTGGTCCAAAAGGCGCTACCGTAGCTGCAAATTTAGCAATCGATTTATTCGAATATTTCTCAAGTAATATCTTTTTTAATACAAATGAAATGCAAGAAAAAGTTTCTTGTAAGTAAACAATAGAATTACTTTTACATCAAAAATATATTTAAAGCATTTTTCGTTCTCATTGAAAAAGAATATTTACGATACTTGTTGAAAGGGAATTCAACAATTATAAAGATTCCTGAGATTAATTGCAACAAACAGCACATATGATTTGTCAATAGTGTTATATTTACTACTTACATTATCAGATTCATAAGGAATTTATCAAATTTTATCGTGGCAAATATTTATTTGAGATACTGGATATAGGGCATAAGTATGGCTCCTCTATCATGCCCAACTGACTCCATCGATTTCTGGAGAAATGAGATGCCAGAACGCGCCGAAGTCAGCTGCCTTATGCCAAATGGTATTCTTATTCTAACAGTAGTACCCATTAATTGTACTATCCGGGAAATCAAAACGGTAAGTTTAAAAGTATGAAAATAATAAAAACATATTTTTAATTTTAAAGAGGAAAGTATAAAATGTAAACTTCTCCGGCCAAGACTCTGTCAAGTCAGAAAATTCCTGAAAATGATGTGTGGGAAATCAGATATTAATGATGACACTATGATTTCGGTAAGACTTTAGATATGTGATCCCAGTTGATTCGGTGTCGGGAAAAGGAATAAAGATCGGTTCGCCTATTTTAAGTCATCAGGACCGTTTTAAAGAAATAATAAAAAATAATCAATTTGATAATGTAAAATTTTATTGCTCTCATTACTCTATTAATCACCAATTCTTTTGAAACTTTGAACACTATTTCTGTACATAATTTACCTGGTAACGGCGGGGGTTTTTTTTTTAATTTGTCAACAGTTTTTATATTACAAAAGTGTTCTAAATGATATAAAATATTTCAAAAAAAACGCCCTCGCGGTTCCTTGGTGAAAAACTGTTATCTGATCCTACACCAAGTTATAAGAGGCACTTCGCCTCCTAATAGATTTAATTGACAGTGCCTATGGCTGATTTTTACCAAAAATATTGGCTAATCTGTGAGATATATTATTGAAATTTAGGAAGAATTTTTTTGTGATAAAACGTTTACTATATATTTATATATTATAATAGGTATTTCAAACTTCCGATAGGTTTTAAAACGCATACAACGCTCAATATGTAACATAATAACACAACGAATTAATCTATCTGCCATATTCTGTATATAACAATTTTCATTGTTCGAGCACAATTTATGCCACATATGTCGGACAGTCTTTATGTTATCTTCATAAAATTTCTTGGGAGCATGCTCTCGACACACACACGTTAATGCAAAACTGGTCGATTTTTGGTTGAGYTTAAATCACATATAGGTATCTCATTTGAGTTAAATAGGTTGATTTAAATACCAATATATCAGATATGAAGCGAAATATACTAATGATATTAAGAAGGCTAAAGTTGTAGATGAAATGATACGATTTAAAAAATAAACAAAAATTATTGTAATCCATTCATCCTTTAGTCGAATAATGAATGTTGAATTCTTTCCCAACCAATTTTAACGTAATATTTTGCCAACATCTGAAAATATTTCCCCGGCTTTGGTCCTTATGAGAGTACAGAATGTTCTGTTAGACTAAAACTTAGTATTACTTTCCTATTATATAATTATTCGTGAAAATTTATAATTCTACATATTTTGTAAAAAATATTAAAAAATCATTTTGTAGTGATAATTATAATTTTTAATTTTCTTATTTAATGTTTTAGGAAGTTATTAGGGAGGCAAAAAACTTCCCACTATGTCATTTAATAAAGGATCCTTGTGACTATGAAGTCAGTGGTATTTCAAATTTTGCTAATGTAGACTGTTTTACTGACGAAACCAAACGTCTATCGGAAATACAACCATTTTTTTGTTTACTTCGTTTGGGAGAACGCACAGAACCCTCAACTATATCAAGTGATTATGAGCTATCCAAACTGGTTAGTAACATGATTGGGAAATCATTTGAAGAATATAGCGCGCAACGGACACCGGAAGTAGATGACTTTCGGCGCAAACTGACGCATCTCTGTGATAAAATGGAACAGGTGCGGTCTCGCTTCACTTGGTCAGAGAAGCTGCTCTATGAACATCCCATGCGTGTTGCAAATACCCCCGCTATGCCTGAACTAATACGTAAACGATTGGGTGGTACAAGTTTTCTTATAGTTGTTAAATTAGAGAATGACGAAGGCTCCTATACAATTCCTGTTAGTGAACACGATACTTCAAGTACAGTGATTGAATCTGCACTAATGAAGATGCAGCGATCTCAAATAAGAGTAGGAGATCGACCATCAGACTATATACTAAAAGTACGTGGTCGTGACGAATTTATTTTTGGTGAATACCCGATTATTCAGTTCATATATATACAGGTAAATACTATCTATGTATAGCAAATGTGAAATATATGTTTATGTTTTTGCATTCTAATATATTATACAGGAAAGTCTTTCTGGTTCCGATGTTCCCAATGTTGTTTTAAAACCTATACACACACTCCAATCGTATATAAACTACAGGAATGATTTGAACTTTTCTCACAAGCGAACACGAAGGCCGGAATATAATACTCCATCTTTGCTGAACGATCCATGCCAAGACCGAAAGGCCATTTCATCGTGGGACATCTTAAATCCTTTTAAATTACATATATACCAAATCGAGAATGTAAATTGTGATCTCTCTCGTGCTATCAAAGTGGGTGTACACATTGGTCTTTTCCATGGAGAGCGTCGTCTTTGTGCAACACAGTCCATAGAAATCGCAATTAGTAACAATCGTTCATTTACATTCGAGAAAGACATTTCGTTCGATATACAAGTACAAAATTTGCCTCGAATGGCACGGTTATGCATGGTTATCTACGAAGTAACGAAAGCATCGAGATCCAAAAAATCTTCAAACACAAATCGCGATAATATTTACAAAGAAGCCAATACATATGTAAATAACAACCCCTTGGCTTGGGTTAATACGACCATATTTGACTACAAACATCAAATGCTAACTGGCTGTCTATCCCTTTACACATGGACTTACGCAGATGATATTCAGTCGGAAGAAATTTTCCATCCCCTAGGTACGATTGAACCAAATCCTCGTAAAGATGGATGCGCTATAGTGAAATTAACATTTCAGTGGTAAGAAAAATAAAGTTCCTATTTCGTCTTTATTGTACGAGTATGTGTTTTAAATTTAAAATTACAGTTCCAGTTATGAAAATATACAGTTTCCATCGATGTTAGCGGTACTCAAGTATGCAGAAGAGTTACATAATGGGGAAGTACTTAGTAGCGATAAATTACATGAAAACTCCAAACCGATCAGTGCTATGCTGTCACAGTATCTTCGCATTGATAAAGTATATGAAATGCATGATCAAGATCGCAATGCGTTATGGTCGAGAAGGTAAAATTGAAATTTTAATTTAAACTCAAAAATAAAATAATATATAATTTTTTTAGATATGAAATCTTGGCCGAAGCTCCTGAGGAGTTATCTACTTTGTTGCACTGTGTTAATTGGAACGAACGTGACGAAGTAGCAGAGACGTGGAATTTATTACAACAATGGCCTACAATATCCGTAGAAAGATCACTGGAATTACTTGACTATGCGTATCCGGATCCAGCGGTTCGAAGTTTCGCCATACGCTGCCTCCGTTTTTTGAGGTGGGTAAAATCTCAAAGCAATTCTGGTTTAAACATGAAGTGTCTTTTATTTATTCAATAGAGATGAGGAACTATTGCTATATCTCTTACAACTGGTGCAAGCCATGAAACATGAGTCTTATCTAGACTGCGATTTAGTAACGTTTCTGCTCGAACGGGCGTTGCGCAATCAACGAATTGGTCACTATTTCTTTTGGCATTTGCGATCTGAAATGCAAACTCTTTCCATGCAAACTCGGTTTGGTCTATTACTTGAAGGGTACCTCAAAGGTTGCAAACCACACGTGCCTCACCTTTGCAAACAACTAAAAGTTTTAGACGCCCTCAAAGCTGGTTCTTTGATTGCAAAAAAAGGAAGCAAAGAAAAAGGTCGAAAGGAAATGCAAGACTTTCTTTCCAGTCCAAGCAATAGTAGTATATTCCAAAGCATACAAAATCCATTGAATCCCAGTTTTCGATGCAAAGGTATACAGCCAGAAAAATGCAAAGTAATGGACTCGAAAATGAGACCACTCTGGATTGTGCTAAAAAACGCAGATCAAAGTTGTAATGATATTTATATAATATTTAAAAATGGTGACGATTTGCGGCAGGATATGTTAACATTGCAAATGTTGCGTGTCATGGACCAATTGTGGAAAAATGAAGGGTAAGAAACATAAACCTATTATAGATAATTTCCCCTATTATATGAAATTCGTTATCGATATCCAATCATAAAAACATATTTAGTCTAAGAGGTGTTAGTAAATATAATATTTTGTATTTTTTTTTTTTTAAGGAGTTACATTACTTTTGTTTTATATCCTGAAATATACTTATGAAACAATAAGATGTGGTTTAGTGTAGTTTTTGCTCTATATAATCAAACGAAACAGATAGCCACTAATAATTTGTTGAATATTAAAAGCTATACTTTTTTGAATAAATATGTGAACGAAAAATGTTTATGACAAATTAAATAAACGCAAACTTCAAGTCAATTAGTAAAGAACTGATCGAGCTATCTTTCGTACGTGTTGTGAAAGAAGTTCTCGTTTAAACTTTATTATGAGATCGAAGTGTTCAGCAATGGCTCCAAGCTCCAATCATGACACCTTAAATATCCTATGACACATATTTAACTAATACTGCAAACATTTTCAATATAATCTTTACATTTATGTTATTTTGATATAGTATGGATTTTCGTATGAATATTTACAACTGCATTAGTATGGAACGTCGTTTAGGAATGATTGAAGTGGTGCTAAATGCTGAAACAATCGCCAATATTCAAAAAGAGAAAGGTATGTTCTCAGCAACATCACCATTTAAGAAAGGCTCGCTATTTAGTTGGTTGAAAGAATATAATCGTACTGAAGAAGAAATGAATAAAGCGATAAACGAATTTACATTGAGTTGCGCTGGATATTGTGTGGCCACATATGTTCTAGGTGTGGCCGATCGACATTCAGATAATATAATGGTTAAACGTAACGGGCAGGTAAATATAATGCATAACAATTTAGAAATTTCGCATCTAATAATTCTATACCATATAGCTTTTTCATATTGACTTCGGTCACATACTAGGCCACTTTAAAGAGAAATTTGGTGTGCGTCGTGAGAGAGTTCCTTTTGTATTAACGCATGATTTTGTATATGTCATAAGTAAAGGACGTAACGATCGAGATTCGGAAGAATTTCTTTATTTTCAAAATATGTGCGAAAAGGTATGAAAACAATTATGCAAAACTATTAACAAATTATTTTATATACAAGTATATATATTTTTGAATTGTCTTGCTTTCTTTATCGCAGGCATTTTTGGTGTTACGAAAACATGGCTGTCTTATATTATCTCTATTTTCAATGATGATTTCAACCGGACTACCCGAACTATCTTCTGAAAAAGATCTTAATTACTTAAAGGAAACTCTAGTATGCAAATCTGCCCTGTTCCTATTTCTTTCGCCTTAGCTTTAAAATTTTTTTCTTTTTAGGTTCTTGACTATACCGAGGAGAAAGCCCGCGAACACTTCCGTTCAAAGTTTAGCGAAGCTTTAGTTAACTCTTGGAAAACTTCTTTGAATTGGGCTTCGCATAATTTTTCAAAAAATAATAAGCAGTAGACACATGCATTTAAAGTATTAACGCATAAATCAGCATTTTGAATTTGAGTTAAAACAAATTCGAATGGTAGTATAGCTCTGTAATTGTAAGTTGGCATTAAATACAATGAATGATATATATATGTATACTTTGTTCAGCGCTGTAATATGCTGTCACTCACAACATTGATTACGTTAAGCCTTCATGAGTAATATTTCAAACACTTGGAAACTCATTAATACTTTTAAATTTTTCCAAATACATAAATTAGTTAGTAACAAAAAGATGAGCATTTATCATTATGAAACCATTGCAGATTTAATTCTAATAGTCATACTATTTAAAAAGTTTTTGCATTGTGCTAGCTTCATGTAATTCCTTATCGTTTGCATATTAATGTTTGTATTGGAACCTGTCTCCACAAATATGGATTTATTCACACACGTTAAGTGTTATATTCATTTTGTGTTAAAACCAGATCTTGAATCTATGGTACAGATCCTTGCCCTGTCGAAGGACTAATGACTTCGGAAAATCTATTCAAACAGAGTTAATAGGTCTATTATAAAATATGAGATATTACATATGTAGGTTTAAGTTAACCCAGGCATACAAATAAGTAACTGGTTAACTGTAGATTTTGCGCAGCACTTCAATCGTAATAATTGTGAGCCGCTGCGTACATAAGTATATGTATGTGTATGTTTTTGTAGTTGTTTGCAATGGCACCCTATTAGCAAATATCCTTAAATTTTATAATATGGTTTTCATAAAATTACAATTCAGAAGGACTACTTTTTAATACGATTTTATTAGATTCACTTGTATGTATGTATGTTTGTAGCATTTTTAAGTGCTACTGAAACCTGGAATATTTGAGCGACACTGTATCAAGGGGATAGTAAGTTTAAACAGAGAACGTAAAGTATGCGCTTAAAAGTATGCAAGATCGGTATAAAGCTAGTTTTGGTGAGATTTAAATAACATACTGGGTGGGTTATTTAAAATATTATTTTATTTAAAAATCAAAAATTAAAATTAAAATTTTTAATATTTTTCAAAAAAAAAGGTTCATTTGATACGAAATAATCGCGCATATGTGACAATGGTTCATATAATTCAATATAACCATGCAAATGTCACTCAGAATGCTTTTTTACATTCTCTGTGTGACTTTGTATATTTTGTATATTTTTCTACAAAGCTATTCTCTTTATTTATTCTCAGCCATTTTACGTATATTTCTGCCACGCACGTGCTCAATTCTGCTAAATAGCAGCGAGAACGGCGAATTCCTTACCCGGCTTCTATCGGCTTTGTTAGCCGCCAAATCCAACATCATACAGAACTCAATTTGCACCTTCTCTATACTATAAGTTCTCTGGCTGAACAAGCTTATGTAGCACTTAGTCGTTGTAGATCTTTGGACGGAATTCGAATTGAAGAACTAGACTTTTCAAAGTTGACAGGTAAAACCACAAGTAACAGTGAAGCTTTAGAAGAAATGATTCGAATAAGAAGTAATAATTCGTAAAGTCGTCAATAGAACTAATATAACAATTAGTCAATGAAAGGTTACGAGTAGATATTAAATGCTGCCTATTTTTCGATTTACTTAACCAATAATACAATGTCATAGTTCATATTTTAACAAATTTGGGGTTTCTCACATCAAACTAAAAAATTAAAAATAAAAATAGTTCAAAAAAACTTAACAACACGCTTTTAAAGTATATCAAACTAAAAAGTGAAAAATAATTCTACAATTATGCCGTATTTTTTTATATCGAGCATTCCACGCTATTTTAACAGTAATGCAGGAATTTTTCCTTTAAAGAAAGAATTATTTTTCACTTTTTAGTTTGATATGCTTTAAAAGCGTGTTTTTTAAAGTACATATATTTATTAGATTGGTTTTTTACACCATATGTATGGTAAGGACTTGAATATACAATAGGTGGAAAATCGCAAACCATCTAAAGTCACTTCGTTGTCTAGAATAGTTTATCTAGTTTTTGCTGTCTTTGAAACACAGTTCCCCTTCTAAACTAACTAACTTAAAGTTTACAACAAAGTTATGTAAAGGAGTTATATGGTAAGTTCTTATCCTTATAAAATCCTTAAGCAACGCTTAAGAATTGAAATTTTATGGTGAAAATAAAAATGATTAGGATAAATTATTAATAGAAATTTTGGTATTTTTCGGTAATCAATATAAATTTAAAGAAAAAATTCGTTTATTATTAACTAAGTCAAAAGATAATATAGTGAAATTAAAAGCAATAATTGATTGTAATGCGGACAAAGTTAAGAAAATTGGAAAAATGGAGAACAAACTGTGCGTTGTTTATTTTCAGCCATTTAAAAATATTAAAATTTTTTTTGTATACTTGCACATAATTTATTTAGCAATATAAAACTGCTTACCTCTGTTGCTGTAAACGCAAAAAAGGCAGAAGATTTCAAGCGACATCTGTCAAAAAATAGCAAAAATCGGCCATTTTTGAGCAGTGTTGCTTACTCAAATTTGGTAAATTCAGCTAAGTGCACGAAATTCTTGTGTAGGTATATAAACAAATATGTACATATATATACAGGTATATCAGAATTATAAGTATAACGCATATTTCTGTATATCATTTTAAATTTGTGATTTTTTTTAAATTTAAACAAATCTTTGTGTTAAACTTCTAATGTTATTTTTAAAGCGAAATTACAATATATAAATACATACATATGTACATATGTAGGTACTATATACATATATATAAGTACATAAGGCTAGCAATGTTTTTTTGTTTAATATGTTTCGCAATTATTGAGGGGGTTAATTTTTTGCCTTCTGTGCAGTTAAATTCCTCCGTACCGAATTTCACTGCTGTTGGATAGTAGTCACCCCATAGGCTTATATTAGGTTGCAGAATCGACACCGGTACTTTATTGACATTTTCAGTTCGGATATTAGCTGACGTGTAGGATATTATTTCGTCAGCTTCTATGGGTCTTGGCTTTTCATGTAATTTTGCGATATTTTAGTATTCAACTCTAATAAAGCAAAAACATTTGTTTGATAATCGTGTTTATTAGTAACCAATGATCCGAATTCTTCGGTAAAATCCTGATCTGTTATGTACATATTTGCATATTTGTGAGCAATTTTTGTGACTGTCTCCACCCAATCGAATTTACCCACAATCCAATTTGCTCCGCTGAGCGCAGCATTTCACCAAACTGGGCGATAGTGCGGATTAAGTCTTGTTTGAGGTTTTCTTTCTTCTGAACTAAATTCTCACAGGACTCAAAGAAGTCCTTTACTTTATTGTCGATGTCGGTGTAATTGAAATTTGGATCATTTGTTAAAAGCTTCTCCACTTTGCGATCGAGTAAATGGCTCAACTCTTCAAACATACCAGTTGTCAAGTTATCCAATGTAGTAGCAAGGTAGAGACGGGTTCAAATTCATATTGTTTAATATTGAATTGGTTTTTGCTGTTCGCATTATATCGATTTCCGATTTCAATGGATTCGAGGGAATTGCCACTGTTTTGTTGAGATCGCCACAGTCATCTGAGATCATATCTTTATTTCGACCGCAAATACTTTTACAATGACCACTACTAAGAATGATAGTGGTTTTTGATTTAAGAATATATAATTCTGTGAGCGATTCCACTGCACACTATAACCTCCGTTTAAAGGGCTTCGGTAACAGAGCCCTGAACGTCTTGAGAAAAAAACACTTTGCGGTATTCACTATAACTGGGCTGGAAATTATCCGAAAATAAAAAACCAAGAAAAATCATTCAAATTATAATCAAATCCTCCCCTTATCGTTCTGTGATAATTTTTTTTTTCATCCCATTCCATTCAAAAAAATCCAAATCCACCGATCTGAACGTATCAACTGCCACTTCAGGCGTCGAAAAGCGTTGACTGGAATAAAAAGAATTCATTCGGTCCAAGGTTGGGACTATACGGTGGATGACTCATCAAAGTGCAAGATTGCAANCAGGCGTCGAAAAGCGTTGACTGGAATAAAAAGAATTCATTCGGTCCAAGGTTGGGACTATACGGTGGATGACTCATCAAAGTGCAAGATTGCAATACTAGGCTTGTCAAATTCCGAAATATGAATGGTAACTTACATATGTATACATACGTATACAGTGCGACTAACACTTTGTATATCGAAATAACAACTTCCAATGAATTAATTTACCGTTATCAGGCGGATTGCTCGATATATGAAAAATATATCACAAAGCACCCCATTCTTTTCTCACAATAATGCAGGAATTTTTCCTTCATTATTATTGTTAGTTTATACAAAGAATTATTTTTCACTTTTTAGTTTGATATGCTTTAAAAGCGTGTTTTTTTAGTTTTTTTAAACTATATTTATTTTAATATACAAACATTCATTATTATTGTTAATTTATACAAAGAATTATTTTTCACTTTTTAGTTTGATATGCTTTAAAAGCGTGTTTTTTTTAGTTTTTTTAAACTATATTTATTTTAATATACAAACATACATATTGATATTTATCTTGATTACAAATCAAACATAATGTGTTGATGCTGTACTTACAAATACAATTCATAGAATTCGATTGAGAATTGTATTATAATGTATTATTAAATAATGTGATTTTTTTTTCAAATTTTTGCACGCAAAAACTGAGTTATATTAGGTCACTGTATATTTGAATTACGAGGTGAAAACGTTTAATTTGAACATTACTTTAGAAACTGTCGGCAAAGAACCTCAATTATCAAATGAGCAACTTCTGGCAACAAATTTCCCCTTTTTCCTTCTGACCCGTTCTACAATGAGCCTAAGTGTGATGGAAAACATACCTAGTTGCAATAAACAAAGCGGATGTCCACTCATGCCTCATATACTATATATCGAAAAAAGCACATAAGCTGATGATAAGGCGACATATGTAGATATGTTCACAAGTAAGTTTTCTGCTAGGGGTGAGTGGGTAGTCAAAAAAGTCCTTTCGTATTTCTAATCAAACTTCAACATATTTTTTTTATATTTATAATAACAAATAAGTAAACAAATATGTACCATTTTGGTTGATCACTTTTTGCCATTTTTCCGCTAGAGACTATTCCATTAGTGTAAAACCAAATTTCCAGAACGGAACCAAGCGAACCATTGTTGTGCTACACGAACTGATATAGCATCGTCTCCGTAAACTTTACAAATTTCATTGGTGGCTTTGTTATACAAAAATTTAAAATATAGCGAATTTCTTTATTATTTTTACTAATTTTTGAACATCTAAATAAAGCTCAAAACCTCACCTTTCCACCACTATATGGTATGTATACGAAATGTAATTTGTAGCACTGTAGATATACGACTGCAACGACATCTATTAACAAAATACAAAAAGATTTTTTCAACTACTCTAGATATATTTCACTGGTACCCACTAAACGGAATCAGTTTGGAAGATACAACAACAATAATAACATTAAACTTTTGTTGATGTTGTCGTAGCGGCAGAATTCTGTCGAGTTGACAGTCGTTGGCCGGATAAAACATCCGGGTCCCTTCCGGTTACATGGACATGACTGTCGTGGAAACGAACTTTGATCGGTCAGTCTGTACTACATGCTATGCCGACGCGGTTTGATCGGTTTCTTCGGAGATTGCATAATTGCCTTCGGTGATAACACTTATTCCGATTAGTTGGAGACAGGCAGATATGGCTAAGTCGACTAGGCTCATCACACTTATCATTTCCCTTATTTATTTTATAGTATCATTGACGTTTCCTTTTCGGTGAAACATCGTTTGTCACGTCTCATTATACTCTGTTCACGGTAAAATACATACTAAAAGTTCTTAGCATTCCGATTTTTGAAAAAAGAAACAAAACGATAGGAGTAGGTAGGAGTGGAGACATCATAGTCATAAAATACCGTTAGATTCCCCATTTTGATACCCTATCGCAAAATCTTTCTGGTCCAGCTATTTCGTGGTTATTGCACTGAGAGAAAGAAACTGCAATTGATGTATTTTGGTTTTACTCGTAAGAAATAAACATCCTTGATACCATCAGCGTTATGTCGTTTGTCTACGATACTGCTTATACTTTTCCTCCATTGTGTGTAAGTAGTATGACATTCAGCACCCATAAAAGAAGGAGTGCTTCTGCTTACGTACCTTGTTCGTGTCGCTAAATCACTCTCAAACAAGTTTTGTGGAGGTCGTTCAAAATCAGTTGTTGTTCCGGAAACTATTGTTGCTGTGCACATACTGATACTGCAAGATCGTCATGTAACCTATTGAGGCAATTAACTATAAGTAACACATTCAATATTGTATGAACATTTGACTGTAAAACAAGTAAGGAAGGGCTAAGTTCAGGTGCAACCGAACATTTACTCCTGGCAACTTGCAAGAATCAAAGCCAGGGAAATACTTTATGGTACAAAATGTCAACCAAAACATTGGCATCCAAGCAATTGTACTATATGTCATATATATATAGCTCATACACTAATCAACATATTCGACATACATACATATATTTGTTAAACAACGAAAATCATTATACACATGTTGTCCTACGCCATAAAGTTTCCAGTAAATTCCCTACACAACTATGAGTTTTACAATTTAAAATAATTTTTTCATTTTGGCTTAAAATAAACAAACTTCAACCGTACATATCATTCAAACGGTTAGGTTTAAAAAAACCAAAATCTCTTCATTTTGTAGAACATTAAATTTCGCAAAAAATGTATGATGCCGAGATTGGTTTACTTCTATGACAACCAATTTGAACCTTACCACATAACCGCTACAGCTACATCAGCAATATTGACATGTCGTAAAGGTTTAAGCTTTCATTTACCTTACGTTATTATTTTGTACTTTTATTGCGGAAGTTTTAGACACTTTATAGTTTTACCTTGTCCATGAACCAATTTTTCTACAACTGATGTATGAAATTAAAGAAATTCGGGCATATACCGAAGTCACTGCACTGTCACTGTTTATATTTATTTCACAGTTTCAATTATAATTAGTTCTCACATTGAGCACGTTCCCATTCATGACTAGTTTTTAATTAGTATGAATAGCAAACAAGAAAGTTTCAAATTTTAACCAAGCAAACCTTGAGATTAACTTTCATTCTAAATACATCCGATCCGATCAGACCAACACAACAACGCAGCTCATAACCCCATGCGTAAGAAAGGATTGCGATGTCACACACTTACACAAGAGCTTCGGGTAGTATTTCGAATATGGTCTTAAACATTTTAAAAATAAGTTCAGATAACGCCCGTGGTAATTAACGTCTAATTTAATCGATGGTTAACCAGTAATAAACTTAGCACGAATTGTGTCAATTCTCATATAAAATAGTCGAAAAGGGACTATAAATATTCATAATACAGTTTGTAAGTATATTATATAATTGTCCCCATGTTTCCGAGTGTTACAAACTTCGTGGCAACTTAACTGTTCAGAGTATAAAAATCTTATCATGTACATAAACGAGGCGTGTTCAAAAAATTAAAGGAATTTTAAAACTAAAATTTCTCATGTTTGGATCCATTTTATTATCTTGATATACAGTTGCGGGCAATTCTAAGTAGTGCTGGACACACTTTTAGTTTATGCGACCTTTTTATTACATTTTTTGGATTCAGCGGTAAGGCATATTTAAAATCTATTAAAGTCGACATAAAATGCTTATTCCGCTTAGGTTGCTGGTTTGCTACAATTTTGGCACTTTTTACTTGCAAAGCTCTTTCAGTCAGTCAAAGCCTTAGTGTGTAAAAGAATTGTTTGAATCTGAGCGAAATTCATTTATTTAAATTTTTGTGTTTAGTATTCAATTTTTAATGATCTTCATTTAACAATGCCAAGAGATAAAAAATTGCACGCTCGAGAAGTGCGCCGTGATAAAAAAAAAAATATTTCTCCTGACAAAACTTATGCCGTTGTCTAAAACGTTCTTAGTTGCTCACCAAGTAATAAAAAACGTGGGAGGCCAGCAATGTCAGTAAGTAAAACAAGGTCTGCGAATGGTAGGCACCTTGCCACGGTGCAGGGGCTTAGGCGCAAGGCCAGGGTGTTATGCGACTCCCGTGGGCATTGGATGATTTGCAGCCAGGAGGTAAATTCGGAGGTATTCTAAAGGAGCCTCCCCGACACCGGGCCGAATAACGCCGCAGGAGCTTTCCAGCTCCACAAATCTGAGGGGTAATAATGCAAAGGCAACCGAAGGCCAACCGTCTGGACCGGCTCCCCACGGGGTGGAGGAGGGGCGTCGCAGATATGCGAACGCTGTTAAAGGCATCCGCACGGCTGTACTGCCACAAAACTACCCGACAGAGTCGTTGAAACCGGAGGAGCTTACCGTGCTCCAGGATCTCCTCATGGAAGAAGTGTTCAGAGGGGATGAAGACGAGGCGGCCTTCCTGGGGGTGGAGTTCAGAGGAGGTATGCGGCAAGTGGACTGCATGGACGAGACGTCCGCCAACTGGCTGCGAGAGTTCGCCCCAAAGCTGGGAGGTTGGAAGGGCCCTGTCCTCTGCGCGAGGATTTGCCAATCATGCTTAGCATGACAATGTTCCTCCCCGAATGCGGACAAACCCTATAAATTCGCCCTAGGTTTGGTGAAAAATCAGAACCGGGGCTTCAGCATTTCGCCCTGGAGCGTCGTCAGCAGCAAAATAGAGGAAATTTGAGACATGAAAGGTTGGAGATTGTACTTTTACATTGACGACGAGTCGTGCAAGTACGTCCGGGCTGCGAGCTTCCGCCTGTATTACAGTTTCAGCGCGGTAGTCATACGGCCCCACAAGCCTGCAGCCACCAGGAGCAAGGAAGCCCCAAAGCAGGGGCATCGAAAAACAGGCAGTGACCGTGGCAACTTTGGAGGTAGTAGCAATGCAGGTGAACGAACGGATCAGCCCGGCTGAAGCAGGACTGGGCAGGCAGTGCCAGCGGCGACCACTGACGTCACCGATGTCGGCCACTGCGGCCAGAGAGCAGAGCTACCCTCCACGCAGGAGCTCCTCGACGGGTTAGGAGACCCACTTGATGACAACGTTATGGACGGCGGGGAAGAGGATCTGCCCTTCCTCTAACCCATATTATAATTGCAGTCATACACGCGGCTGCAGCCTCAGCTGTCATAACGAGCAGGTTCACAGCGGAGAAATTGGGCATACTACTGATCCAAGAACCTTGGGTCCACAGAGGAGACTTCAAAGGCCTCAAGACGGAATCAAATAAGGTAATCTGGGATCACTCTAGCGAGAGATCTAGAACTTGCATAGTTGTCAGGAATAACAGTGAATTCTTCTGCATTTCAAAGTTAATGACGCAGG
The DNA here is from genome assembly GCF_001853355.1 of Bactrocera latifrons. Classification (NCBI taxonomy): domain Eukaryota; kingdom Metazoa; phylum Arthropoda; class Insecta; order Diptera; family Tephritidae; genus Bactrocera; species Bactrocera latifrons. Next base: position 583,601 of record NW_017535052.1, on the reverse strand, counting down.
GTCTGGTGGCGGTGCAAGCCAAGGACTTCGAAGGCAAGGACTTCGTCCTGGCTTCAGCCTACTTCCCAGGGGAGACATCTACGGCACCCCCGGAGGTGGTGAAAAGGCTGGTGGAGCATTGCAGAAGGCACAGGCAACCCCTTATCATAGGCTGCGACGCAAACGAGTCTCGTCCCAGAGGATGGAAAAGATAAGTGGCAATATACCATTGGCCCTCCTCCCAAGAGACATCGCTACCAAAATGGTTAACATCAAAAAAAAAGTTTAAGGTCACCCTCGGCAGTAAAGACGAATGGAACGACCCCAACCTCGAGCTGATGTTGAGGAACAGCACTTTGCGGTGGTACACCGATGGCTCGAAAATGTCGGAGGGAATCGGCGCAGGGATTATGGGCCCACGCACCGAGCTCTCCATACCCTTGGGAGAATTATCGAGCATTTTCCAGGCAGAAGTTTTTGCCATAAGCCGGTGTTTAGAAATAAACCTCCATCACAACTATCGCAATGAGGGAATAGCCATTCTCAGCGAAAGTTAAGCGCCGATAAAAGCGATCTCTTACGAGATCAAATCGCTACTAGTGTAGGAGTGCAGGGAAAGGCTGAACAGCCTTGCGGAACGAAACCAGGTACACCTAATTTGGGTGCCTGGTCATTGAGGTATAGCCGGTAACGAACTGGCGAACGAGCTCGCCCGCTCCGCAGCCTCCACCAAGATGGTAGAACCCGAACCCTTTACGGGGGTGGGTCCCCATACCATGGAGGAGCTGCTCCGCAAAGAAGGGGCTAGGAGGACTGGGCAAGTAGGAGCATTGGCAACAAACTCATGGCATGAGTCATGCCAAGTTGCTAATGGGTGGATACAACATGAGAAAATTCAAAGTTGTAATAAACCTCCCCAGGAATAAGCTCAGGCTACTAGTTGCATGGTATACCGGCCTCTGCATGCTGAATAGGCATCTGCACATCATGGGCCTATCCTCTTGCGCTAACTGCCGGTTCTGCGACAGGGAGCCTGAAACCGCGGAGCACCTGCTGATCGACTGCATAGCAGTCTGTAGACGCAGGACTAAGGCCCTTGGAATGATGTTTCCGGATAGGGTTCACATTGCCTCACTAGCACCGGGTAGTTTATTGGACTTCATTAATGTGCTGGGGGCTAAGCGCGTCAATGTGGGACAGGAGAGGACGCAATAGACCAAAGGTCGCGGTTCATTCCTCATCTTCATTCATTCATTCAAAACAAAGAGATATAAGTATAATGGTGTCGACATGCTTTTTTGGCAAGGGCTGGGTCAGATTTATTCTATCATTCCTGATGGTTCCTATGTCGAAATATTTCAGAACACAATGCTGCCGTATGGAAGAGACTTGTTTAGACGTTTCAGCAAGAGAATGACCCCGAATATATAAGAAATGTTGCCAAGTGGTGGCTTGAAGAACGGAATATCATCCACATCTCATCAGAACTTTGTAGTGTGATGTCAAAGACAAATCGAGTTTTATTTATTCGACTACTAAGTTTTTGGCCGTGAAATTTGGCCTAAAGTTTAAATATATATAATTATAATTCACTGAAATGAGTTAAAAAATTTGCCTTTTTGTGATTTGTTTTATACCGTTAAAGCTTTTATGTTGTAATTTTTTTTTTTATAAAAGTCTGAACAGTTCCTCTTAAATGTTTGCGCACCACTAAAAATTTGACCGCAGCTGTACATTCCCATGAAGTACGATACAAATTGTATTCATTGCTTATTTTGTCTACAGCAGCCGTCATGCTTGACCAAAAACAATACTGTAACGAAGATCCCCTCCATATTCGCTAGACATGACCCGTATAATTAGTTCCCATTTCCGAAAATACCTTGGAGGACCTTAAAGGGCCGTCGATGTCAACAAAAACCTTAGATGGTGCTAAAAACGCATCGCCGAAAGAGCTGAAGGCTATCCCAAAATTACAATTTAAGAAGCGTTACGACGATTGGAAGAAGCGCTGGTGTAGGTACGTCGAATGGGACTATCATAAAGGCGACAATATTAACGTGGACAAAGAATTTGTTTTTAAAAAATTAAAAAAATTTTTTGAAAAATTAAAAATTAAAAAAATTTTTTCATAATTTTTCATTACCTACAACATTTTTTCTATAGAATTCGTAGGTTTGTCGGAAATCGGAATAAACGGTTTTTAGCGATTAAAAATTCAACTAAGCCAGATTTGGTATTACCACATAACCAGAAATAGATGCTCTGTGAAATTCAATCAGAAACCTCACATAATTACCATTATATACATATAAGATATAAAGTTAAGCGAATATATAAAAATCCGTATATTTGGTACATAGGGACTAGGAGATGACCCGAGTATTAAAGTGCTCCTATTATTTTTTTATTACACTGAAAGTAATTTTAGCATAACGATTACATGGCTAGTGGTCATGCTTATAATCTGAAAATCAAATACATAATCCCATACACAATACTCACCACTGATTTCTACATACAAACATGGTCTTTTTTTCAATTGCAACAGTAATATATGTAGGAGTATAAACCATATAATGAAATTAATAGTTTTAGACAAATTGTTTTATTACAATTCATTTAGTAGCCCCCAATTAAAACTTTTACTAAATTTTTAATTTTTATCATAAATATTTTTTATTTTACATACATTATTAAAAACTACATCTCATCATAGTTGTGTTAAAATGTGTGATTTCTGATTTGAGTTGTCGTGTACTGTGCAATTTTATTTAACTTTGTGTTATAGAGGATGTTCGAGTCTCAATCACTACGGCAGTATCGCAAGGCATCATTTTCGACGCAAAAATGTTGCAATATAAGTATCATCCCAATACTCTTGCCATTTTGTATTGACTGTTGGTGATAAAGGCACTATGTTTATATATAACATTTACTTTATTGTTTTTACTTTCCAGTTTTAGTTTAGTTAAATATATTTTTTGCAAAAGCAAAATATGAATGTTTATATGTATTCATGCTATTTTTATTTGTAAATCATAAAAAGTATATAAAATTCGTTTATTTTATTGTATTGTATTGTTTTTTTTTTTTTTAACTACAATATAATATTCAATAATAACTGGAAAATGAAGGAATGATATATAAAAAATAAATTATTAAGCCAGAACTTTAAACGAGGTAGTGCTTAAAAGAAATAAGTCATTTTCTAAAGAGATGGAGCTTTTAAAACTATAAATATTTTTTATTAAACAATAATCATTCATTTAACGTATGCACATGTATGTACATTAATATATGCAAATATATTTGCTTTTATATTTGTTCATTTCGGCTGATTAATCCCATGAATTTGGACCACATCTTCATATCTTAAATTAGTATACAGGAAAGCTGTGTATATATAATATATATAAATTCTTTACATTAAAATCTTTTATATATGGTATTCCACTCAAATTTTTTAATGGTTATTTGTATGCCTATCTACCTACTTAGTTTTTAGTGTAAATATTTTATGTCTATTAGAAAAATGTTTTCGAATTTAGGTTTTTTTTTTTTTTTAATTCTAAAGACTTGTATCGTAAAACTTTTGTAAAATATTTTATATAGTATGTATGTATATGTATTTAAATATTTGTATTTTTATAATTATTTTAAGGCTAACAGCAGAGCGTTCGCTAGTGGGAATTGTTGAAATCACGCTTTAATTTTCTAGCTTATGAAAACAAAATAATTATTACTTTTATAAGTTGTTTTTGTCTTTACAGTTGTGAATTAAACGTATTAACCATATTGGTTTACTAGATGTTGTAACAGCAAAGTGAAGTACTTAAATAAAATAATAATTTATTCGTTTTGAAAGCGACAATTTTTAGCAAAAGAAACAACTTTTCTCAATAATTAAGATTAAACATTCTTCTGTCAGCCTTTATTCTGTGAATAGTGTTGATTTCATTTAAATCTCCTCTTCAATTATAAATCCTGATGAATTTCTCGTGTATACAGTCTATATTAATTATTATTGATGTAAATAAATATACTATCTGTTCTTTTCTGCACGAAATTTATTATTTATATATAATTTTTTTAATTTCTGTGTATCTAAATATACATATTTATGTCATTCAAAAATTATTGCACAAGTCGAAAGATGTTAGTCGCAATTCATTTAAATGAGTGAAAGAGTACATGCTATAAAATTATTTTATATAATTATCCTTACATAAATGTATCGATCTCCTATACAATACTTTATGTGAGTCAGCTAACATCTACCTAAAACGAATGGAACTTACTATATAATGGAAAATGCACTCAATGCTTAGACAGGTTCAGCGGCACGTCTGCAAATTAAGAAACAGCAATTAAAATAAAATTGGATAATAATAATAATTTCTAATATTAACATCTTTCTTCAATACAAACAGCCTCAGAAACTATTTATGTAGCAATTCAAGGCGATGATCCTTATAACTTTGAGCAAAGCTGATGAATTTATTTATGTACTAAGTTTAACGATATTCGTGGTTGGTCTGAAATAATGTTATACCAATACCAAAAAATAATTAAAATACCAATCAGGGGCGGATCCAGAGTAGAATTTTAGGGTTTAACTCTCCATAGTTCCACCCCCGTGGTTCCACGTCTGATACCACTGATATGTAAACCATTTAATCGACAAAGCAACCAATACTAAACATTTGAATAAAGAAACGCTGAAAACATCCACCAAGTTTTCTACTACAAACTGGATGGAAAACTGAACACATATCTATAGGAACTAAAAAGGGGTAGATAATAATTATTTACGTACCTGAACTATGTTCTTTTTTGCTGCTAGACATTTCTTCTGGGACCGAGTCAAGACCCGTTGCATTATTCGCGATTGCCACAGCGTCTAAATCAATCGTTCTCTCAGTAATTGTTGCCGCTGAAACTTTTCTTCCGCCACAAGCATTTTGAGATGGATGATCGGTAGGTACCACTGATACGCTGTTCTGGCTATGCCCATGTATTAAACCTGATGAAGCCAATACATGTTGTTGTTGCTGTACTACTGCCGCCATAGCCGCATTAACTCCATTGTAAGCAAAGGTGTGAAACGCTGGCGGTGAAAGCCTCAGTGAAGCCGTCGCCGTCGCCGCAACTGATGACAGATGCAAAGGTAAAGACATGCCACCATAGTGTGACCATAGTTGGGGTTGTCTCAAGGCAGCCAATGCAAAATATGGATTCATATAAGCGGTCGGCAACACCGATGGAATGTATGATCCAGCGGAACTATTTGTTCCTCCATGCCCAATAGGAAATGTACTCGTTGAAACGGGCGAACTACGTGGAACTTGATTTGAGTTGTCATTAGGTGCCACTGCTGAATACATATAATAGTGATGAAGTGGTGAAGGAACTGTGTTATTATTTGGCGATCCACGTAGCAATTGATGACTCCCACTACTGCAAGTATTCACAAGAGAAACAGGAGTTTGATGGTCCTGAGTTGAGTAGATTTCTTCAGTGTGACGATCCCCTGACGAGGGGTTGGCAATACTTAATGCAATGACATTGGGCGAAGCGAATTGCCTACGAATTGATGCAGTCTTTTTTGGTACAGTTCTTGATATAGTGTCACGCGGTGAATCGGAAGTTGTCTGCGGTGTTGGTGGCGAGTTTTCTCTACTATTGCCAATAGAACACGAAGATGATTGATTAACTAGAATTGCTGATGATATCGAAGGTGAAGATGTTCTACTAAAAGCTGATAGATGTCGAGGTGATCTCGCTTCATGAGGACCGCAAGAACTTGACGATATTGACGGTGTTGTATCTGTGAGCACTGACGTACTCGTAGGAGGTACATATTTTGATAATGGCATGTACGGCACATAAAACCCCTTATTTTGTGAATGTAAATGAGAATGACTTCCACAAAGTATTGTAGATGTTGTATCTATATTACTAGATTGTTCGGAGGCATAACGGGTTTTACTGTTTAACATTCCTGCATCACTGTTAATGTGTAAATCGTGCGGAGAAACGTAGGGTGGAGACCGTTTTTTTGAAGCTGAAGTCGACGGTGATTTGCCTCCGCAACCAATATTACATTGTTCTGGCGATTTGGGTGAACCAAGCATTGAACGCAAATAAGAGGGATCATTATAATGCGTTTGGGGCGAAGCATGTTGATGTTTTGAATGATAGCCCTTACTACTAAGAACCGTGGTTTCGTTGGTTATTGTACTAGGACCAGTATTTGCAAGTGATATAGACGGTAGTGTGCTACTACAAACATTACCCCCTAGTAATGAATGAATGCTATATGAGCTGTACAAGCGTGTAGGTGTAGTTGTCAATATTGACTCTGTTGATGATGACCGAATTGAGCTGTTGCCGGATTGGCTTATTTTTGACGGTATGTTACTATTTGCATTGACGTTATTACGACTATTGGGCGATTTTGTTCTATGATGTGGCGACGACGACGATAATGTTGCGTTATTTTTCGCACGACTTCTCTTTCCTCCAGCTGAATTGGAATTATCCTCCAAAGATACTTTTTCGAATTCGCGGAGAATTCGCTTTCGCGGTGATACATGATGCTGTGGATACTCGACTAGACGCGTTGCAGTTGACGCATTCGATGGTGAAACCTAATGTAATAGGCATTAAAACATTAAAAATGTCGTATCGTAAAAATCGTCTTATTAACTTACCTTTTGCGAGATTGTATTAGTAGAACCAAAAAAGCTATTAGTGGGCCCAATTGATTGATTTAGCTTTGATAGTTGAGCAAGGCGTAAAGGCATTCTGTCTATCAACTTTTGGACAATTGTACTTAATTTAAGTCGAATTTTGCCTTTCTTATGTCTTTTATCGTCACCACGTTGATCAAATACATCTTGAAAATGTAGTTTATCTGATTGCGAATTGACGCTGCATACTTCTGATGTGTTGCCATTCAGAGTGGGTTCTGTCCCGTCATTCTCATCCATCGTTGATATCAAATCAGTATTTTCAACATTATTCATATTTTCTGGAGAGTTTATTTTATTTTCTTCTGTTGTACAGATTTGCACTTCTTCAGTGGGTTTATTTTCAAATAGTTTGTCATTTGGACAGGGTGAATGAGGTAAAGAAATCGATGACGGAGTTGGCGTTTTAACTTCCATTTGTTCGTCTGTAAAATCGTAACCGGTTAACGTTGCTGTAGACGAACTTGAGCAACAATCTTCTTCATTTATTACCCCACATTTAATTTCTTCCTTCCATGTTTTGCATTTAATATCACTGCCTTTATTAACATTTATTGGTTTTGTGTCACGTTGATGAGATGGATTCAATAATGCTTTGAAACTCTGTTTTTCTTCTAACATTTCTTCATGACTTTTTAAAATGAAATTTCCATTAGTGCACAAATTAGTGTCGTATGGCCTTCGATGTTTTCTACGAGCAATGGCAAATGCAGCTTTAGTCAAAATGACAATCTTAGGTCGCTGGTAATAGAACGACATGGCTTTTGAAATGCTTTTACGAGGAGATTGTTGTTTCCAAGAGTGTTCTCGTTGCCATGGTGAAGATTGTATAGAACTGTTGTCATCAGAAACTATAAATAATATTGTTTGTTAGAACTTAATTAGTTATTTAACTCAGCAGAAACTTACAGCTTAGAGATGCTAAACTTTCATTCTTAGAGCATGTTATCGATGTGGCCAAAGTAGGGGTAACTGTTGATGAAGTGGCTGACGGTGTGCGAAAAACTTTCCTCGGAACCGATATCCATCCATTCTTTGAACCTTCTTTAGAACGCGCCAATTCTAATATTACTTTTCCATCTGAAACAAAAGCCGGACACTTCAGTACATTATTCTAAATAAAATTAATTGTTAACTAAAAATATGTTTTCATCAATATTATCCTTCAAGAAGCGTAGAAAGCACATTACTTACTTTTGAAAAATTTTAATCTTCCGCCAATATTTCCACTGCTGCCAGATGAATTATAGGTTTCGGTGTCATTATTGCTGCTGCCACCATTTTTATTAACCAGAACTTTTTCCGTTTTGCTGTTATTTATGTCTTTATCGCTAAGAGCATGGCTGCTATTATTGAGTGCAACAGCAGATGTTGAACTCGGTGAACAATCAATGACTCCAATATTTGAAACTTTAACACCACTGCCAACAACTCCACCAATTAGGTGAGCTGATAGGGATGGTGTGCACCCAGAACCCAATGCAGCAGCAGCTGTGGCCATAATTTTATCGGTTTTTTGCAATGATTTATTGGTAATTGGCGATAATAAAACAATTGAAATGATTGTGAGTGCTGCGGCTTTAGACAAGGTTGTAAAAATTCTTGATGCCTCTGTCTTTGGAACCGATTTAAAGTCCTTTGTAGTCGTTGACGTTGCAACAGCACCATTTCTCGCAGTACACTTATTTGTCGACACAGCCGCCCCTTTCCTTTGATAATTTTGTGAATTTAAGGAATTTCGCGCACTAATTGGATGTTGTAAACAAGACAATCTTGAACGTTAGGAAGACGACATAAGTAATATTTGATATTTTCTTACTCTTGTCGAATTATTTTCCTTAATTTCCAACTTATTATTCATACGATTTTTTCTATATAAAAAAATCATATTTTAGTGGATCACACGAAACCTGTTGGCAATTTTTATTTATAAATTATATTTTGACCGAGATCCCCTTGCTATCATAGTGCTCTACAAAATATCATTATTATTATTATTATTTTTTTTTTTTTTGAAAGTTACTTGTTGTTTCTGTATGGAAAAATTTGTTGCAAAATTGTAAATTTCTAGTCGAACTAGATGCAAATTGTCTTGTGCCTTATTTTCCGGATGTTACAGATTGTAGATCTGAAATTCATATGCATTCGATCTTGAATGTTTTTATCTCACGATTTACTTCATGCCTTCCATATATGTATATACTTTTCACCTCAGATACATATGTAGGCACTAAAGTAATTGCAGTCAAATAATTTTTTTTTTTTTTTTTCAATTTTTAATGTGTATGCACTTGTTTTTTCGTAATAGTAAATAGTTCTTATTTTATTGAAATGGTACAGGAAAGAATGTGTATGAGCACATGGTCATATTTACACAAATATGTACATATATCCTTCATATGAATTGGTAAACAATGCAAAATTTACACATCCATAATGGCCTTTTTAATTCGCACCGACATAAAATATTGCAACGTTGTAATTACATACACTCATGTATACATTCAAAATATAATTGATTAAAAATTCAGCTTGTACTCTCTTCCGAGAAATGTAAATATAAATACAATAGTCATATCGCAACTTGCTTGCAAGAGAAACCTTTGTGCTCTAACGCATTACTTTCCAATATTCCTCTTTCAAATAGCCTTTTGAGCAAAGAATTTCAAAGCCATGTCAAAAAAATGATGCCTTAATATTTCACGAAATTTAAACACACTATCTCATTCACAACTTATGCCCCAAACCACTCCAATGCACAACAATCAATCAAGCAACTCGTCATCTCTTTAACTGCAGCATGTCCAGTGCACTGAGCATACTAACATATCGAACTGATTGCGATGTTTGAGCACAAACTACAATTGGTACTACAAAAATAAAACAACAAAAACTGACACATTGTGATGTGTAAAGTAAATTCATTAAATGCAAAAGCTTTACAAGTATAGCAAGACTGAGAGTAATGTGAAGCAGACAGTCCGGCAGGGCGGCCTGTTTGGTCTTAAACAGCTTACAAAAACGAAAGGTAGAGATATTCATCCATACAAAAATGGGAGCTTAAGTCAATATATAACTCTCCGCAAAACTGCCATTTTGTTTTATGAATTAGTATATGTAGTAAATAGAAGTCTATATTCAATTTGTGCAGCCCATTATAACATTTGATATTTAACGTATTTGCTATATTTTCAAATGTGAATACAGACATGTTGAAATATATTCTGATAGTACAGATGTTTTGTTTCTAGTAAAATTGATTGGATCATAGTGCAGCATAAATGGTGCAATAGATTTGAATGATGTCCGATTACAAAAAGTTGTGGTTCGGCAACCAAAATGGGGTAAGCATATTTTTGGAATCATTTGATAATGATAAAGAAACCTGCTAAAATGGGAGAGATATGAAGACCTCTCTTTATCAAAATTAATTCATATAAATATTTTTCAGTGAATTTCCTTTTGGTGGAGAGCAAATGTAATTGTCTTTTGTGCATTCTCTCTGTTTATACGTTCTCCGAATATTTAAGCTGCGTTAATTTTAATCATCCAAATATTTTTTCAGTCGTTTTGTTTAAAAGCCTTAAGAAAATTTTGCAAATAATGTCCTGAATATTCGGCAAAACCCCATTTTTAAAACTTTGTAGGTAATCTCCGTATCAACAGTTTAAGGCCTTTTTAAATGTGTATTGTGCGAGTAGGTATATATTTTTTTATCACCGATTTCAGCATTTATTATACACATATTATATTACTTCTCAACATCAATTGTTTATAAATCATATTACTTAGATATAATACACATACATATACTATATAAAGACATCGTGTAATATCCCCATAAAAATTTATGCTCAATAGTAGAATGTACACAACACGATTCATAGGGCTTTCATTTTACACTTTTCAGTTTTAGTATGTTATTATTTAGTAATTTATCGTACCTGCAATTGTTTTCACTACTATTTACATGACCCACAAAATTTATTCTCGTATTTATATTAAGTACATGAAATTGCAAACTACTACTTGTACTAAAAACCACCATTGTACTCTAAATTGGAAAGAAATAGGCGATGATGATTTACATATGCACATACATATATCGACAAATTAAATAAAACACATTTAAAAGAGTTGTCAAGTGAGCACCTGGCTTAAGTACCAACATTAAACTTTTTATCAAACATGATATTATTAACTTTTAAGCCGAAACTAGACAAATATTTTAGTTTACTAAATTATTGAACACGTATGTATAACGGCGGTGAAAACTTTCATGCAACACATTTACCTCGGCCATGAATGCATACATATGTATTAATGTGCACCATACTTGACACGGAATAGGCGTAATAGCAGTTAGCTGGTGTACGCTGGAAGGGAAGAGAAATATTTGACAATTACCCAAGCCTTTTTCTATGAAATTCACTTTAATTAATAAAATCATTTGCAAAAAACAGCACACAATTTGATTTTGATCAGTCACATTTTCAATATTCTCAAATTAAAACATATGTACGTCAGTTAATTATAAAACCAAGTCAAATGGAATTATTAATGAAAAATGCAGAACACAACGCGAAACACACAATAGAGAAACACAAGGCGATGAAGCAACGAACTAAACGAACGACAGCAAAGAAGAATTGTACGAGCGGACAAATGAACGACGCAGGGAATGCAGCAGAGAATTTAATATATACATATGTATGAATGAATGAATGTATGTGCAATATGATTATACATTCTCTGCTGTCAACATAAAAACCTCGAACTCTAAAAAGGCGTATCTATATGTATGGTGTAGCAGCCATAAGCATCATTTAAACAGGGATTTATTAAGAGAGGTTTATCTCATAGAAGAAAGTTTTTTGGTTCCTTTCTTTAATTACGTTATGTGAATTCTGCACACTTTGACGGCTGCTGCGCTGCAATCGGCATGCTGCTCCGATTATTAGTGAGCGAGTGTGTAAGCCATATGTTACATCGTGGGAAAATTCCTCCGAGCGTGGGAAAATTTGGTGTCGACAATATTTGTCCCACTCGCACAAAAAAAACACCCAATATATTAAAGGAAATTCTTTTAGTACACATTCGTAGGGTAATACATACATACGTACCTAAAAAAAAAAATTTTTAGAAAAATCTAAATTGTAGCATTTTATTGAAGTAAAAGCTATAACTTCTCATATCTTTGGCTTAATTTACAATTTTTTTAGTACATTATCATAGGGTAACTTAACACTACACTTTTAGGAATATCCAAATTATAAAAGTTTGTTAAAGTAAAAGCTATATTTTCACATATCTTCGCTTAATTAACAAATTTGTTAAGTTTACCTTTTATGAGAATTGAAATTTTTATGCAAAATTTTCTCATGTAGTGTTGTACAATGTTATGCAATTATAAGTCAAAACAGCGAAATGAATAAAACCAAGGAAAGCTTTATTAAATTTGATAAATAGATAAAGTTAAAATTAGGGGCCAATATTGATAGAAATAAGGATTGCGACAATTTGTTCCTCGTATACTTTTAACGAGGTGTCTCGACAGACAAAAATTTATGGCGTACTAACTGTCAAATCTATTGCTATTGAGATTGCCAAATCTGTGTGGGCATTTGTTATCATCACAACATCATTTGCGAAATGGCGACAGGTAGGTAGGTTCGAGCTGATGTACCGCATGTTTTGAGCTCTTCAACTGGTTAAAGTTTTATATGGATGAAAAAAATTTATATGGGAAATAAAAAAAGAGAAATATACTTTTTTCTACAAATGTATTTTTTGTAAAAAAAGGTTTTATATTTTCGGACTATGATAATTATGGCATAAATTTTATATACAAATTAAAATAATAAATTATAATGATATTTTGATTTATGCTTCTATAAGTTTATTAAATTTAAGACTTCACCGATTCGTCAATCCATTTTGTAAAATGTTTCCGCAAATTAACAATATTAAGATAAATATTAATTTTTTGGAAAACTATATTAATTATTTTGAAAATATACTTTATTTTTATAATTTAACACAACCATCTTAATACTCGCTCTACCAATTTTAATATTACCGAAATGAAGCAGCCGTCGGTATATTTGTGAAGTGGGATGTGTTGCCTCTTCGAAATTTTCGTAGAAAGAAAACTGATATGTCAAACTGCTGAAGTGACAGCTTATTGCTTTCACTATATGGCATACTAATTAGTACTCCATATATTGCTTTTTATAAGTCTCCACAGGCAATCCGCACAGCAATACAGTTAGTATACAATAAATTTTTACTTGTTGATATGCCCCGTTATGTTCAATCCAAGTCTAAACATATTTCATGCCAGTCATTGGATTCTCATTTTCGTAGTATGATAAAGCGATTATAATTTCCATAAAATTTTGAAGAGGGAACATTTATATACCTAGCTTCGATAATAGCAGTAAAGATGATATGCCAATGTCCCATATTTTTTGTTATGTTGTGGCAGCTATAATTTCCCAGCTGGAACTGATGGAGTTCATTATGCTCCTTAACTGAGAGCATACGGAAGAATCATATTGTCGTAGCTCGGAGCGCAGTGTTCTGACAAGTCCTAAGTCCGCGACCATATTGATGCGGCGTAGTTGAGGGCCAACCGGCCGATTGCTTTGTAAGTGGCCGACAATGTTTCTTTGTTCTTTCTCCCATGTGCCGCCAGCTAGCTGACTTGAGGATTTTGTAATCGCGGTCGTATGAGGAGTGAAGGAGCATAGACCAACAAAAATTACACCTAAAAACTCAGAGTTACGCACTGAATGCGACGAAATTGGCCTAGTTTATATAACATAAAGATATTAAAACCCTACAATATCCGAGACAAAAAGTAACTAAATGAGTCCGTTCATTAAATGAAGAATTTATGTACAGTCATAAGGGCTACAAACAATCTCATTGCTAACTAATATGAGCTTATTTCATTTCATTGTAGCAAAAAATATGTATTTTCGTAAAGAAGAGCACATGCTGCAATAGTTGAATAATTTTTTTTTTTCTAATTGCTGCTTCCGACTGAAATTAGCTACAAAAATCTCCAAGCAAAGTGACCCGATATCCCTTTAGAAAGAAAAATTATAATAAATTGTTTAAGCTTTTCTTTAATCTTCTAAATTAGTTAATATGTACAAAGTTTTGGCGTCCTTAACAATGTGAATTTTAAATGTCAGACAAACCTATTATTACACCATACATATGTATATTATGTTCAATATTTTCATATACAAAATTTTATCTTTATTTTTTGTTTCGAGACAGAATGTCTTCATCAAAAACTTAGAGAAATTTCTGTAAATGAAAATAAAACACGAACCACATGTAATACCTACATGGAACACTTAATTAGGTCAATAATTATGTATCTCCTTAATAAAAATATCAGAAATGTTTAACGGCAACTAATTAATAGCTAGTTAACATTAAATTCCCTATTATACAAATTGTTCTTGACTATTAGCCGAAATTTCCATAAGCCGCCAAGCTGATTTTGGATTTAACTCGTTGGGGTCTCGACAAAGGACCCACACATAATTCACTCGCATGACCTTGTCTGGGTCACCTTCCACTACTTCGTGGTTCTTATCACGAACACACATAATTTGTTGCGCTTGAAAAGTAACTATAAGTACTGGCCCATGTTCCATAACTTTACCCATCGCCAAGTCTATATTTTCGATATCAAGGATTTTCGAATCCAAATACATACCAGACTTAATAGCTTGGTTTATAGGTGTTGCAATTATATTGTAGGTGCTTTCAAAACACCAATCCTTAAGGATTTCTAAATTTCCCCTCACCATTGCTTCTAAAATGTTCGGTATTATATCAGTCTCGCAGTCGCGAAGAAACTGTTTTTGATCGAAGTTTGGATCAATTTTGCATAGCTCTGTAAGTGTTTCTGATAACTCAGTTTTCGAAAAAAGTCCTCCCATAACATCTGAAAATTTATCTGTTAAGAGGCGAGAAGCGCGAATCATAGGATTCTCCGATTCGTCGTATTTAAGTTTCCAGTCAAGTACTTTATTCACATATGCATTGTTATTTTTAAAATTTTCCCACGATTGGTAGAATTTCGAATCCTTGTGAAGTTCGACTCCTAACGGAATAAAACAAAATACAAATATTTATGAATAATTAGATATTAGTATAAGTAGAATTTTTGCGAACTTATATTTGAATGTAAGTTATTATATGATATCTATATATTATATACATATATCTCGATCCTATTCTGACTAATTAGAAAAGGTAAAATCAATTCGATAAAAATGAAAAGGGCGTATGACTAATAATTAGAGAATTTAAATGTGTCAATCGCAAGTTTGTTCCAAAACGAATTCAAGTTTTACTTAAAAGATTTTTATCCTCAATCATTAAAACACTATTTCTGTAATAATTTTTCCCAAAGTGTTTATAACTTATCACACCTTGTTTTTTCCGAGATTTAGGAAAAATTATTTTTTTAGGGATAAATTACACTTTTTAGTTTTGGTATTAACAAAAACATAGCGACTCTCAATCAGTAACATTTGCAACATAAAATGCCTTTCTTGAGTTTGAAAAATTCGAGTCGTTAAAGGACAGAGATGGTTGGATTTACTATATTCGCTTTTCTATATAAAACATTCAAATTAAAATACTCGCCCTTTAATACCTGTTGCATCAGCATTAGGCTCAACCACTCGCTCATCACTTGCATATTCGACTTCAATGCGTTTTCGCAATTTTTGAGGAGAGCGATAAACCCTTGAATTTATGCTTTGAGACCCTATTTCTTGTTTAATAATTTCTGTAGTTGTTGATATGGCCTGAAAAGCAGATGTCTGTCCAATTTTTTCACTTTTCTCAGTTATCGTTTCAGTTACACCTTTAGCCGTCTTCGAAATTTCTTCAGATAATTTTGTTGCTTTCTTTGCAATATCGGATTTACTTGCTTCATCTATTACATCACTTACTTTGTCCTTTATACTTCCTAATTGCTCCTTCAAAATATTTGAAGACTTTTGTGCCTCAGATTCAACTATATTAAATTTCTGCCTAGCCGATTGAAGAGCTTCAGACTGCTCCAATTTCTGTGCTTCTTCGCGAAACTTTTTTATATTCTCTTTCATTTCTTTATTTTTATCAATTTCTGATCTAATATTGTCGATGAACTGCGAAAAAAATCCAGGTCTTCGGCTTGGTTGAGAATAGCAACGCTAGAAACAAAAACAAGAAATTATTATGTTAATATGCCTACACAAAAATTCAGTTACCTGGTTATGCAGTCCTGGCCAGTAACTATAACTTTGGACGAACCGGTGGTAATTACCACGGGATGCAGCGAAGAATTTATACTACATGTATTTTGAAAGAATATTTATTTATTAAAAATTATTAAACTTAGTTTGGAAAATCTAATTATTCATATTCTGATTGCTATGAATGGGTCAGCTTACCATAGCTAATAACTCTCGAACAACTATAAATTTAAATTGAGTTGTATATCAAGATTTGATTAAGCTCCAATTTAATTTATGTAATTTGGTACTAATTCCGTTGAAACACATTCCATGAAGAAAACATCACGCTTTTTAAATGTCAAAAATGAATGTCTGTCTGAGCTAGCATGTTGCCACATAATTTTTTTATTTAATATCGGTGATGCCGTTTTCATTATTTTAGGAACTTAGGAATACATTTTTTAGAAACTTGTAACCGATTACCGTAACTCATTGAAATATTTATATTTCCTCTATTAAATACACACAGGTTATTCATAGACCTATAACATTTTGCTACGCTTTGCGTCAGACATATCCTTTGACAGAAAAGTTGGATGTATGTATTTATATGCGAAATATAGCAAAATGTTGGGCGACTTTGATCTTTTAACGCTTTGGCAAGAAACAGTCACCATTTAGAGAGAACACTGAAAGCAAAGCGTTTGTTCTTGCATTTCCTTTCTTCACTTCGTTGTTAAAGTATGAATTGTCAAGCAAAGCGAGAAAAGTTGTGTGTTAGTGCGCCATAAGAAACTCATACAAACTTTAACGGAATTTCTGAAAGCACGAAGAGATCGTCTTTTCTGTTACTGGAATTATAAACAAATCCTTTCTCTTCTTTCACAAAAAAGGTATCTTCTTTACGCATATTTGTTAACTATTCAACTTATTTAGAAATTGAAAAGAAACTTTTGTTGTCCAATCAGGTTATAAAAAAATCAGTTTAGACAATAATAAACTTGCTTTAATCGGTTATGATAATATCAGATATGTCTGGGGTCACATTGACAATGATTATGTGAACAATTTGATTATATGTAAGAATAAATTTATGTATTTATGAAATTTTTTACTCTTATATATGTGTATATATATGATCGCTTTGACCTGACGTATATATAATTTCACATCGTTTGATTTTTGAAATCATATGTTCCATTTTGTGCATACCAATCATTAACAACATGTTTGGTGCAAATTTTTGTTGCAAGAAATTGCATTTTGTTATAAAATAAATATATACTTGATAAATTTTTTAATAATGCAACTTTATAACTAATTTACTTAACAAAGTAAATAAGCTGGTATTTTGAATACGACGTTTATACGTATTTGGATTGCCCTGTGTCGCGAAGTAAAAACCGTTACGACATATTATATTACCAAAGCAGTGGAATTCGTAGAATATTACGAAGCTGATCGTTGATAAATTTTGTTTAAGAAAAAAAAAAAAATTACGAAACAAATTTGGAAATGTTTGGTGCAAATCTGAATATGGGTAACCGAAGGGTAAGTGGAGGAATAATTTCCGTTATCCATGTAATAAAATCTTCACTTTTACCGAAGGATTATGCTTCTTCTTTGGAACTTGGGTTGGACTTAAACTACATGTCCGAAATCTTTTTGGATACCACGAGCATAATAAGCAGATGCTCACCAAACCTTTCGCCTACATGTACAGAAACGTCAATATCGCAATTATCTCCAAACACTGAGTATGCATTTTCACCATCACAACTATTGTCCTCAACTCCAGTCTCCACAGTCGGTGGTACAATTTCAAATAGTATAACAAGAGCTGAAAGTTATGAATTCTTTAATGCCTACAATGAAGATTTTGATATGAAACCACCATTTCTATCTGCACAAAATAAAGATTTAAAACAGGAAAAATATAAGATCGACCAAGAACCTTTGACTCGGCAAAGGCATTCCCAAATGTACTCGGAAGCTATTTTAGCTCAAAAGCAGCACAAAAACGAAATATCAAAGTCTCTAAAAATGTTTGCAATGTTAGCGTCGTATAAATATGGAAATGGTAATAACAATTAATTTTGCTATATCAGTAGTAAGCTTTCTGTATATTAATATAAATATTTCGCTATATTTTTAATTTTTTCGGGTGAAATAACGATAAATTAAGGGTAACGGGTAAATGAAATCAGGCGCCATCAATGGCGCCCGTCTGGCTAAAATAGACTTTTATGCATATTTTGTCTAATTGGAGTCTAACTGTAACACTAATAAGAACGTCTCAACTGCGGATTTAAACCTTATAACAAGTTTGTTTCTTAACTTTTACAATTTTAATCGTTAGCAAAGTTTCTGCTGGCAAAGTGTTTGACATCCCAAAAACAAATAGAAAAGACCAGAAAACGAATGAACGATGGTAATACCATCCAATAAGGGTACATTCATATGCACTTACTTTCCGGAGCTTAGCAAAAGTGACATTGATAGAGAAGGCCATTATTTCTTGCTTTGTGTACTGGAAAGTGAAAGAATCAAGTGGCCACGCCCACCTTGCTACAGCGATCTCCTGTACAAATTACATTTTCATAGCGCAATTTAGTGCTTAGGGCACTTTATAGGTTTTCGGTTCCGAACTCGTAATACCATTTTTTACTCAAGTCATAGCTCGCACGGACGGACAGAGAGACAGTTACATGGATTTCAAATTTCCTCGTCATCTTGAACATTTATATATGTATATACATATATGACCCTATACATACATATGTATATTAGGTTGTCAAAAAAGTTTTGCGGTAGTTTTATTGAATTTTCAATTGTCCATAAAATTTTTTTTGATGACTCATGCCCAGCTCTTGACCGATGCTACGGCTGCTACTATGCCGGTCTCTTGAGACCAATTCAGCGATTTTATCGCAATTTTCGACGACAGGCCTTCCGAAGCGTGGCGCATCTTCGAAATACCGCAAGACTTTTTTTGACAACCTAATAGTATCTTGCTTAGTTTTAGGTGATACGTATAACCGTTAGGTGAACAAAACTATTATGCTCTGCAGCAACAGGTTGCAAGAGTATAAAAAGTAACAAGTTACTCTCTATTAAACAACTATCTCCCATCGGAATTGCTTCAGCTGTTTCATACATTAGCCGAAACAAACAGACAAAGATTAAAATAAAATGTAATTTTTGTACGTACTGTGTATACAACTATAAGAATTTAATAAGAAGCGAATTTTTTACACTTACAGGCACTCCAATTTTATTTATCTGTATTAATTTTTTTTTTTTACAGATTCGTTAAATTCAGGCAGAGGATCGCCAGTGTGTGACATAATGGATGATTTTTATTGCAATGGATATGTCACTGACGATTCGAATTCATTTGAAGAAGGAAAAACATTGAAGGCAACATCTCATCTAGAGTCATGTAATAGTAGCAACAAATATTTTTGCAGTGATTTCAGTAGTCAATGTAATTGGAATTTTAGTACTGTGAATTATGAAACTAACAACAAAGGCGCGGCTTATCCATGTATCACCAATAATAATGTTTCTGTTTTGAAACATTATTTTGATCCAAATTTATGGATGATGTCTGCGCCACCACAAAATTATAAAAATGGCGTCCAGTTGCAGAACCAAAAAATGAATACTGCAGCGGTTTCAATAACCGATACTGCTACTGCCGCAACTGTGGCTGCTGCAGCCAATATCGCCTATAACGCTCAAACTATTAAGAAAAGTCAAAAAAGATTTGGCGGTTCGAAGTTGGATAAATTTGTGAGTAAATTTTTATATAAGTAAAAGGAATATTTAGTTAAAGAATTTTAATCTTATTTTTTATAACTTGTTTTTGATTATTTGTAAAACCGACAAATGAATCTAATTAAAAAGGGTATATTTCAGTTCTGTCTTTTGGAAACATTAAAGTTCGTATGTGTTTATCAAACGAAACACTTATTATTTACCGATTCAAACCGGTCATATCGTCCATATAACAGTCTTCGGTTGTGCCTTATCTTGTGCAACTTCGTTCTGGATATTGTATCAGGTTACGCTTCTATTTATTCAGAATAGCCTAGCCCCAGACATAAAAACCCATGTCCTACATGCAGTGAGTTCCCGTATGACATTAATCACCTCTTTCCATGGCCAATGAACTCACTTAACACCCCTCTCCCTATGGCCCGAACCCGTCGAAAGAGGTCCTTTCCAGGACCAACCGCTAAGTGATTTCGATGAAAGTTACTTTATTGCTTTCTTCCAAGCAGTGTGTACATAATCGTCACAACAACACCAATCAAACAGATCACCCAAAATTTTAAAGTTGCTTAACATCATCGACAAACATTTAAATATAAAAAATATATTTACTGTTAATAGTATGCATGTGTGTAATTACATAGAGGATATTCGAGTATCAATCACTGCGGTAATAGAGTAAGGTATCACATTCGACGCATGTTCATAAAATATATAAATATTTAGTATTTTTATTACTTCGGTCAATATTAGGGTTGTGAGAGTAAGTTATATGCGATCTTTTTACTTTTTAGATATAGATTAATTACCTGAACAAATTTAATTATTGTATAATTTTACAGTCTGCAGTAAAACATTGCGTATTCTGCGAAAATAACAACGAACCAGAAGCTGTGGTGAAGAGTCATGCAGTACGTGATTCACTAGGACGTGTTCTTTGCCCAAAATTACGCACTTATATATGCCCGATTTGCAAGGCTTCCGGAGATAAGGCGCACACAGTTAAATATTGCCCCCAAAAACCGATTATTACGATGGAAGACGCAGTTAAGGCAGAATCCTTACGTTTAGCAAAAAACTTGTACTTTAAGCAAGGAATGAACGTATAGATGAAAGTATTTATATATGACAACCCCTGGATTATTTAGATGGAAAAAGAAATACAATTGTTTCTTCTCTATCGACTTGAATAAAAAGTCTCTAATTTTATTTTCACGTGAAACGTATTCGATTTTAGTAACTATATTAAAAAGACATACATAATAATATATGAAAATTTAAATTGAACTTAAAGTTTATTTAAGAGTCTAAATATTCCACAACTCTCAACATATTTACTAAAAATATTACAGTATGGTAAAATTAATTTTTAATAATTTTTATTATGTAATTTGAAAAATGTAGACTCGTTAATTATCTACCAAACAAATAAGATCGGTAAAAGTAGGCATACATACGTTTATATATATTTACACTCTCATTATGTGTTAAAGAATTCTGATAGTTTTTTTTATTTAATTAAAAACTAAACATACAGGGCTCGTTTCTTTCGTATATACGCAAAGAAGTTTAGTACGTGAAGTACATTTCCCAATTAAAATTTGAAATTTCGATTGAGTTTTGTTTTAGGCAAGCATTTAAATTATATGGAATATGGAATACTTATATTTTGTTTTATTAGAAAAGTATACATATGTACGTACACACACAAGTATGAAATAATTGAATGTAAAACCATGTTATATTTATATGTAATAAAGTGAAGTTACAAAACGCGTCCAATCATCATATTGATTCGAATCCTAATTCCATTCAAATCAGGTTTTTTTGATACGGACTTACTAAAGACGTGTTTGTATCCATAATACCAAAAGCAGTTATTTTTTGTTTCTCATATGAATTTTCTGTTTACATTTTGATTATTTTTGGAAATGCTTTACGGGATCAAATATTTATTTCTGAATCATAAAAACAAGAATACAAAACAAAAGAGCTGATTTTGAGTTATGGGTCCAATTACTTTTGACAAATTGTTTTTGGTCTATCGACACAACCGTATATAAATGAAAAGGGTAGACCTAACGGTGCTTTTCCAGTTATGTATATAATAATAACAATGAAATTTCTTGTGGAGGTAGATAGATAGGTTTCTATTGTGACTCTTTTTGCAGTTAGTATGAGCAAAAAGTCGTATATCTACCATCTTAAGGAGGCCACACAGTAATATTTCGATATTTTTTTTATATACTGCACACACTATATGAAAGAGAATATTTAATATCATAATCCAAATAACATTTCAATATATTTTTTCTTTTTTCAAAATATAAAACTTAGTTTCTTGAGCTGTTCAAATATGAGGAAGTTTTGGGTAAATGGTATTCTGTAGATAATATTTTTGTTTATTACGTATACAATTTATTCATCATTTCCCTTAGATTGCCTCTTTTCGAATATTGCTATAAATATTCCATCGGCGTGATCTTGATCTGGTTTTGTATAGAGACAATTCTTTCCTATATTTTTGTAGTTAGAGTTACCCACATTATTCCATTTATTGCGCAAAGCTTTCTTTCCACTGAGCAATTTAAATTCAGGATTTAACTCTAAGCAACGTTGAATAACCTTTAACGAAATCGTTGTTAAGGAAGTTTTTAAATTTACCATATAGACTCATACAAACCTGTTCGTTTTCTTCTTCATAGAGGGAGCACGTAGAGTAAACGACTCGTTTTACATTGGAGAACGATTTTAAAGCATGTGAAAGCATTTTAATCTGTAATCCAGCAAGACGTTTTATACGTGCAGGATCTTTTTCATCTGGATCTAAAGACATCCGATTTTGCATGCCAGATCCGGAGCACGATGGATCAACAAGTATATATTCCACATTTGGGCAGCGATTACTATCTGCAATTTAAATACTATTAATTCACAAAACGTCAACTATCGAAACTCTTGTAAACTACCAATTGTGAGCGCATCCGCGTTAATGGAATCGACTATTTCACAGCCTGCTAAATTGGTCATATTACGGAGCAGATTATAACGTTCTTTATTTTGCTCCACAGCATAAATCTTTCCTTTATTTTTCATAACATTAGAAACATGTATGGTTTTCATTCCTGGAGCCGCACACATGTCAAGTACGAAAGCGCCGGGGGGTGGATGTAGCAATTCTGCTACAAGACAGGTCCCCTAAACATAATTACATGCTGTGCTTTAATCCAATTAATTGTACTCAATGTACTTACTTTATCTTGAAGCATGAGCTTTTTTTCCTTTACATAAGGATGGCAAGCCCAGTAATGCTTTTGCTTCGAATGGAATATCAACAGGTCCTCCAAATGCATGTCAACCATGTACTCATCTTCCTCAAGCTCTCTTATAGCTTCTAAGAAATCGTTATAAGATCCAGAGCTGGCCACACTTTTTTTCCGCCACTCCTCCATTGCCAACATTTCAAAAACATCACCCATATTAAGCAAATTGGTATTAACACGTACATAGCGAGGCTTCAAAACTGAGAAACGTAAACCAGTAATAAAATTCAGAATATTTTCAAAGCAGTTATTTTTTATTAATTTAAATATCTTTCTTATTTTGTTTTTGCATTACTAAGTCGCTATTATTTTCCTCACTTATTGCTTTGAAAACGTATAAACAAATAATAACATTTACAACAAGCACTGAAGAAAGCACTGCCCAGCAATTTACATAAAACTCAGAAATATCAAATGACTCATGCAGCCAAGATCGCACACCATAAAAAGTGATGAATGGAAATGTGAACATTAGAATACTAAAGATTATTAACCACAAATATACTAAAGCGCTAGTGTCATTTGAAAATGCGACATCTTTAATCTGCCCATCTTCAACGACTTTTTCTTCGCTTCCTTCGTGATGTTTTTCCAATGGGTATGTATCTTTTAAATCTCCAAGCATATTCA
This sequence comes from Bactrocera latifrons, assembly GCF_001853355.1. Lineage (NCBI taxonomy): Eukaryota > Metazoa > Arthropoda > Insecta > Diptera > Tephritidae > Bactrocera > Bactrocera latifrons. Next base: position 559,883 of record NW_017535052.1, on the reverse strand, counting down.
ACTTGCCTTTTTTCATTGTACAACTATAAAGTGTATTGCTTAAATCACCCAATAAGAAATTTGCTTGCCTTTTGTGTTTTTGGTATCATAAACTGCAGCGCCTAAGTTTGCTTCAAGCTTTTCGCGATATTGGCTAACTGTTAGAACGGGTTTACTTTCACCAATCAATTTTTTTCGACCAAATATAAGCTCTGTCACAAGAATCTTGCAGAGAGCAGGACTTAATCGAGGATTTTCTTCCAAAATCTTTGTTTGTGCGATTGCTTCATCAATTACTCCTCGGTTGTCAATGTACTGCTTCAATATCGCTTGCATACCTCGCAAACGCTGAAGAAACAATGCACGTTAGTGAAATTATATTAAGAACTATTAACCATTTACGGAACTTACTGCATGCTTTTCTTCGAAAATTAAAGACTTAAGTGATTTTTTTCGATCCAGTGCCTCCTTTAAAACAGCAGCAATGCGCTTATATTGTGTTGGTACTTTGATTGAATGCTTAAATTTGTTTTCCTCCATATTTTATCACACGTGACTTTAGATTCATATAGTTATGTATTGTGAGGAACATGAATGCGAGAACAAAATCGAATCGACAATAAATTGTCGGAATTAACTACACAGCGAAATTCATGGATGCCAGAATGTTCGATGGTCGATATTTTGTTAAAAATATACTATATAAGGCTCCTGGACTGCGCATCAGACAAAGTTCTCATTAGGGTGTTGGATACTAAAGAATTAAAGAAAGAAGTTCTATTCTTGAATAACGAGTAATATCCCTGACAGACGAGCAAAAAAAGTGAAATAAAAACGAATAAGATAAATTATTAATAGAAATTTTGGTATTTTTGGAAAATCAATATAAGTTTAACCAAAAAATTCGGTTATTATTAACTACGTTAAAAAATAATAGAATGAAATTAAAAGCAATAAGTGATTGTAATGCGGAAAAGTGTGCGAAAAAGTAAAGAATATTAGAAAAATGGCAATAGCAAGCTGTGCTTTATTTTCTAAATTGGATAGCCCTAATAGCCCTGACGGACGACAGCGCTAATATGGGTTAGCGGGCTAAATTTACGTTTACTTGCGCCTTTGATCCATATTAATGCAAATTTGTAATGCATAAGAATTTCGTGGATTTAGCTGAATTTACCAAATTTGAGTAAGGCCGACAGTTGTCGTTCTCGCTAACTTCAATTTGATCCTATATGTTAAGCCTATATTTGGAAACGACAGTAGAGTGGACAGTAGAGGTAGAGTGGTGATGCCACTAATATGTAAAATGTAAAATTACTCAAAGCTCTAACAAACCTGTCATTATTTTACAAATAAAAGCATAAAATAGCTCTGTTACAGCATTTATAAAAACAATTGATAATTTAAAACAAATAAATTTGCCTATTTAGTTATTTTTTGCTCAAAAAGTTCAATTTGAACAAAGTATTAAAATTTCATTGAAGTGCAAGGTATTAGTATGGCCACAACGAAATTGTGTACATGCAAAATGGACAACTGCGTTGTTTTGTGTACATGCCGGCCATTGTTATGTTGYTGCCCTCTCACAAACGTTCAAGTAGTAGGATTCACAACGCCGTTTTCAGTTCACTGTCGTGCTGCTGCAGTCTGTCGCGAGCATTGTGTTCCGCGCATCATTTATTTGTTTTAAATTATCAATTGTTATTACAAATGATGTAACAGAGCTATTTTATGCTTTTATTTGTAAAATAAYGWCAGGTTTGTTAGAGCTTTGAGTAATTWTACATTTTWCATATTAGTGGCATCACCACTCTACCTCATCTCTCTATCTTCCATTCTACTGTCAACTCTATTGTCGTCCTACTGTCGTTGGCAAATATAGGATCAAATTGAAGTTAGCGAGAACGACAACTGTCGGCCAGCCGTCGTGTAGTCGTGCAGCTATCAAAATAGGTCCGTCCATAAGAACGAGTGTATTTTAATATTTGACAGATGTCGTTTGCAGTCTGTCGGCAGCATTGTATTCAACACATCAATTGTCATACGTTAATTTCTGGATATTGCTGACAAAGAAGAAAGAAAGAGTATCTTACAGCCGATTAACATAGAACTTTTGCTTCGCACACTTTTTGCTTCTGTATGAGTGCGTTTTGCTTTCCTGGTTTCGTTGGTAGAGTATGAATTGTCAACCAAAGCAAGGAAAGTTGTATGTGAATAGGCCATTAAGGCGAAGGCTTATAGCAGAAACTTTCCTTAGTTGGCGCCCCGTAGCGAACAATATTAGTCAAAAATTTAGCCCGTAGAAATCAGTAATTATTTTTTGTTTTCATTTGAACAATGTTGCTCAATACGCATATGTAGTTTTCACACACATCTAAGTTTTCAATAACAATTTTTCATAATATAAAATATCAAAACTGAAATGAAATTATTAAAAATAGTTTATACATTTAGCATTCGGCTCTGATTTTGAGATAGTTTAAGAAAATATTGAAGACTATTTTTCTAATTATATTGAGACTGGCAACCCTGCGTTGTGAGAGAGCTGACACGTTTCTACGGGAAAAATCCAAAAACCGTGGAAATCTATGGTATCCTTCGGTAAAGCGGGCGGCGGGAGCGGTGTTGGTTGATCATTTGCATTGCGCTTTTATAAGATAGGTCGTATCAGCTGATTCGGGCTGCGGTTTTGCGGAATTCGCTCTTAGCCGATTTTCCCCTGTTTGCATAACCAAACTTCTCAAATGACCATGTTGAAAATCGAAAGATATTTATATATGATCAAAAAAAAAAAATAGTTTGGAAAAATGGAAAAAATAAAATATTATTTACGCATATGATGCAAACAGCCCTCATATTAATTTAACGTTTAATAATGAAATTATTGTGAGCCATACTTAGAATAACAGCACAACTTTAGTGATTGACTTTAGTTTTATAATTTTTTAGGATACAAAAGAGATTTAAGTTCTAGAGTAGCGATGTTGTTGTTCTTGTAGCGGCAGAAAACACTAGAGTTAACAGTCCTTGGCCCAAAAAAAAAATCCGGTGCCGTTCCTGTTATTTAGACCCAAATGTCGTGGGATCAATTTCCTTGACTGTATAAGGTAATTAAATTAATTATATCAATGTATTTTAGAATAACTAACTAACTAACTAATTAGTATTCTATTAATATAAATTGCATACATAATTTCCTAGTCATTTAAATTCAATGTGGTTTTTGGGTAGCATTTCCATTTAATTTACGCTATTGCCTATTAGTGGATGAGTGCAATAATTGTAATTTAGTTGAATGAACTCGTGGTGGTGAAAGCGAAGTCAAAGGTAAATATGGACCCGGGTTCTCAAGACCCATTGCACCTACCATTCCCCCACCACCTGAACCGGCGACTCGATTTCGTGAGCGTTCATTCGATAAAAACTCGATAACTGGTTGTGGTATCTCTCCTCGGAACGGCTGAACTTGAGGTGTACTTCTGATGAGCTGCTCAATTTGGGAGAGACCGTGTGCTTGTCGCCTCGGATTTGGGCTTTCAAAAGTTTCCAATTTGGGTGGCAACACTAAATTACCATCTACTATGGATTTCCCGTCAAATGTAACAACAGCGCCGCTTGGTAAACTAGAATGTGGAATCTTACGATTATCTGGTGGAAGATAATATGTGTCTATGCGCTCTGCAGCTTGAGCTTCTCGGTCGTTTTCATCATCGATTTGTTCTATTTCGGACATTATATCTTCGATAAACAAACTGTGATTCCTCGGCTCAATCAATGAATCTTCGTCAGGTTTATCATTTTTTATGGATGTTTTTGTCACTGCACCATCAAAATTGTCAGTGGCTTCGCTACGCTCATCCTTCATTTCTGATAAATTATCCTCTATTGTCAAATTGTGGAATTTAGCACTATTAGGGAAGTTTTCTGATATATTTAAGCTAAACTCATTTAGATTCGAATTTGGCGGAGATGAAACAACATTTTGTATCATATTAGTTACATTGGTGCTATCTAGAGGTGATGGAATAAACATTGGTTCAAAATTTTGTGTTTGTGTAACTTTTTGCGCTGTAAGGAAGAGCGTGTCTGTCTCCATTACTTCGTCAATTTCCAATCCTGGGTCTTCACGACGATGAACTATTTGATTTATGATGAGATGTTGAGGGCGACCATCTGTACGTATAATTGGTCGAAAACCACTTTCTATTACTACTGAATCGGGCTTAAATCCATTCTTAATCTTTGTTGACTTGGGTTTATCATGGTTTTTTAAATTTGTATGACTTTCATTGTTAGCAAAAGTAATAGTCATATTTGATTCTTGTGGTGCAGTATCATTGTATGGTACAGGTATACTGGAGCTTAAATTTCTATATACCAACGTCGCTTCATTTTTCCGATGTTCATTCAAAGTCGTTGGTTCACCAAGCAATAATACGGAAGCAGCTACAGATTGAATCGGTAATAGTTTTTCATTTAGAAATGTTTTTAACAGTCCAGGAAATGTCTTACGGTAATGGCTAACTATAACGGATGGTTGTGGCACAGGTTGTATCGAAATTTGGGGTGCACGTTGAGGCAAATACGGTAGTAAAGGTTTAGCCGATGGCAACTTCTTGAGAGGTCTGAGAAGTGGGCGTCGTCCTGGTAATTTGACGGCATGTAAGAGTTCAGCGTTCTGAGGTGGTCGAAGAAACTCAGATAGACCTATGGGTTTTTGTGCTGGAATATGAGTAAGGTTATATAAATGATTGTGAGATTGTGTATGTTGTGAATGATGATGCAAAAGATTTAGAGGAATTGATGATGTGGATGATAGTGTTTTTTTAGAACTCGCTTGTGAAAATATTTGTGAATTTTTATCATTCAAGATGACATAGTTTTCGCCATGTAAAATTTCTGGCACTGCTGTAGAAATAAGTGGTCCCAATTGTAAAGTTTCTTGCGGTGTTTCAGCAATAGAAATTGTTTCTACAGCGTTTTTTTTAATGCTTGTCACTGGCTTCATATTAGATTGATGCTGAAATTGCGTATGTGAAATTTCCATCGGATTATCATATTTTATTTTCGGAATGGTGCTCATATTGATATTTGCGTTGTAGATGTTTGTGTTCTTTATTATGCTCTGCTCGAGAGCTTCAGCAGCTCGGATTCCATCTGAAATCAGTTTAGTAATCTCTGATGATTTCGTTATTTCAAAAGATAATTTTGGCGGAGTTCCATTCATATTATGGTTTTTAAGCAAATTTGTTTGGTGCTTCAATAAAAAATTGTCGTTGGGGCTGACCTTGGTTTCATGACGAATCGATGCTTCGGCATCAGCATCAGCAGGATTAAAATGCGGCGCGAGCTCCTCGTACTTCTCCGAAGCTGATGCAGAATACTCTGAATCATCGCATGTATCGTGAACGTGAATTTTCCAACCCAAGTAACGATGTGTAAAACACTGATAATAAACGGTATCTGGAGTATTTCGATCGGGAGTCCATGTTATGACACCGGGTTCACCTCGATCACATTTTAAAGTAAGGGTACGTTGATAAGCACCGAACGATTGATAATCATCTGCAGGTGGGCCATCAACATCCGGAGTCCAATTGCAAAGCCGTCCAACTCCAGTCGGTGACACTTGACCAGAACGAGATCGATGTACACCAGCAAATATGCGAACGGACTATATGTTAAAAAAAGGGAAATGTATTGCGTATACATATAATGTTATTGCGAAGACTATTTAATTTTAATACCAATCAGAATCTATTGATCTTCACTAAAATTGGAACAAAGAGTTTATTTGTTCATAAATTAGTGTTGAATTGTTAATTATAAGTATAGTATATCATACCTTTTTGTCTTCCTCTCTTTTATGTTCGTAGCCACCTACAGAGTCATCGGTAATGTAAAATGGATGGTATTTTGCAGGTATATCGGCATCAATACCACCTTCTACCACAAATGTATACGTTTTTCCACGCACAACATTAATTTCTGGTATAAGTAATCCATTTATATACCACGATATACCCCAACCAACATGTCCTAAATAAGAAAAAAATTGTAAAGCACAACATGTATGTATATGTACACCTGTATATTCGATGAGTGTACCTGTAATTGCAGAGTAACCATGTTTCCCTCCTGTCGGACCCATCTGTGCATAAAATACCCCATCTTCGGGCTCATAGCATTGTATAGCAGGAATATCCCAGGCTCCATTGGTGCTAGTAGGTTTTGGCGTTGGAATAGGCTGCTGATGAGGACGTGCTAAAGGTCGCGTCTCTTGGCGTCTACTTGAGCTTTGTAAGGCTTGTGGACGATTATCGTAAAACTCTTCAGACTGTGTATTATTTGAACTTAAAGTTATTCTATGAGCTGAGTAACTCTGAAGATTACTTTGTTGATTATCATCATAATTATCCTCTTCACTATTACCACCTGTTTTCGAGCCTTCAGGTGAAGGACAGTTCCAAATGGGTTGTCGGCCAAAATCAATTCGAGTGGAATATCGTGTAAAATATGTGTGGTATGAGGCTTCATTACGTTCATTAAGTGGACCGATTCCCCAAACGATTGCTTGAGACAAATTTACTAAAATCGGTACATCTAATGTGTTATTGGATTGTAGAGATCGTTGATAGGTGACGATGGAATATCCATTTACCCATGCAGCATTTAGTAAACGTATTGCGTTTGTACCGTTCTGTGTTTGAATTTATTGAAAATTCATATTAGCTTATATAAAACTTGACAGCGTGGGTCAGCCAATACTTAACCTCAATCTTATCTTTAGGACATACTCCAAGCCCACCAGAACATTGTGATTTATCGCTCAAGTAATAATCCACTGCAAAACCTTTACCAGTATCTTTTTCAACCCAAGCAACTACAACATCAGAGCCAATCATTTTGCTTTCCTCATGATTTTTAGAAACACCAAAGGACATGTATTCGTTATCGTCTACGATAAAATAATTGATATATAGTATTCGAATAGTATACACATTTTTATTAGAGTTTAGCTCGAATTACGCTGTTAGTAGAGGTAAATTGTAATTATAATAAATCAATAAAGTAAAATAAACAATGCAAATATGCATACCAAGAGATCAAAGACCCTTACCTCTTAATATAGAGAGGTCATTCGGAGTAAGATAAAATTAACTTTTAATAAGTGAAGATTATATACTGACAGAAACTGTTCAAAACAAAATTAAAAGCTTTAAAATTGTCCTATAGAGCTATTAACCACAGCTGAAGATTGACATATTATAGTATAGTACTCAGATTTTTGGACGTGGTTAAATTCCACAACCAACAAGCCCGACATCCTGATCCTTATAGCCATCGCTGCGAGTATAGCAATCTTTTTGAATCCATGACCAAATATGTATATCATAAAATAATAAGAAACTAGTTTATTAAATAAGAACAGTTCATACTACAAACGCATATTTGGCCAAATATCATTCGCATGAATACAACATCTGGAACTAGCAAATAACGTCGTTGCAACAGCCAAGACGAAAGCAGAAGTATTGCACCAGAGGTATTTACACAAAACCATTGGGAAATAAATTTTGTACAATTGGTTGTATATATATAGAAATAATCATTGAGTAGTTTACAACTGCGAAATCTTCTTTCAAATTGAGCTAGTCAGAAAAACACAAGATATACATACATATATCAAGTATAGAACAATTTTCGTTCGCTTAACAAACCTTAACAACAAAAATCGAAAAACGAAAATGGTATAAGTCACATAGACTGGCATGCTCATATAGAGATAGAATAGAAAGCAGTTATGCCACTTTAATGAGGTATCCAAACACCGGCTTTTCCAAAAGCGAACTGAATAGCTGTGTTGTTATTTTCAGATATATGTTATATATTTTCAGTTGAAAATACTAGAAATCCCTTTTTTGGGATTCATGAACTAATTTATTAATCATATATTAATACATGTATATGTACATATACGTGCATAGATATTCCACATAAACTTACCTAATTTCGCAATAAGTTGTATGACAATACTATCGCCCGCAACGGCCCATCTCACTTCAAATGCTAAATCATCATATAGAACTTCACAATTTAATCTCGACTGAAAAATTGTTGAAAAAATAAAATAAATATAAGGACAAAGAAGATACAAGGGGGAGCTTTAGGGACAAATTTTACTAAATATTCTTTTCTATACGATATGTCATTTATTCGATTTTAGTGTGGACTTTATTAGACAATAAACAAGTACAAATGTTTAGATTTCAATTTCTTATAAAAATCGAATCTTTTCATCAATCTTGTGCGTGCTCGCGAGCTACCAGAAAGCATTCATGTACTTATACATAAAAATGTGCAGCTGTCTCAGTTGATTTTATAGCTTGAGTATGCTTTCTGCAGTAAAAATGTAAGGAGTCAAAAGATAAAAATAAATACATGTTAAGATTTTCCATTAGATCAAATTAATTGGAAATGTAATGCATACATACATATATTGTAATATTAATGGCATACATTTATCTGTATATGTATATATGTGTGTATATATGTACAAATTATTATCACATCTAATTAAACTTTATTAAAGTTAATTTATTACTGCAAATTCATTAACGCTACAGAATAAACATAGCTGCTTATTACTTTGTGCCAAAACCTACTGTTATTGATTTCTACAACTGCTCAATCGTTTAAATAGAGCTTAACATAGTAAACATATTATGTACATATGTATGTATATTTTTAAGAAAACTTTCCAAAAATCAATTACTTCTTTGGTAAGACTGTATGCATATGTTTTCATCATTACTTTATTGAAACTAGTCACACTAAACATTAGTTTGAAAATAAATAAATTTATTAATAACATCAGCAGTTATACCAAAATATACAAATGTAGAAAATCAGATGTTTATTTATAATAATGCGTTAGTTACTCGTTTATGTACACCGTTGATATGAGCAGAATAAATATAAAATTTTAAAATTTATTCAAGATATACATATACATATTTTTTATGCAGTGAAAATATGTATATGCGGCTTAAATGCAACTACTTCTAAACAGACATTAAGGAGTTACACACTTAAATATTTATGTAAGGAATAATGAAACAAAATATTTTATTCTCAATGGCTTTTTAATGACTAAAATTACAATAATGCTGGGAAACAATATTAAGCATATTGTTCTTACAATTTAGTGTGGGGATTTATGAAAGTTGATTTTGCACAAATAAATTGTTGTGTTTACATTTTTACATATGTATGTAGATAATACAAACAACGCTTATATGACATATACACACGTGCACATGTGCATTCATCTACCATATGTTATATGGATATGTGAATTGTATTGCAAAAATCTTAAGTTTAAGGTTCAAATTTAATTCTTAAAAAAAAAGATTTCAATGTTTACGGTATATAGAAAAATCGTAAATATCTAGAATTAAACATATTGATTTAGACAATATATTCTTTTTACATACATACACGTATATATAATTCCCTTTCATACAAAAACACATACATATGTATGTATGTAGACAGAGAGTATTAATAAAATATTTTTCTGGTTTACGCTCTTCTTTGTCAGATTGTATGCAACGTACATATCCTAAGTAAATAATACTTTTAGGCTACAATCAAATATCAAAGCCAACTTCATCATTAATCAAAGTTTTTGATTTTCCCTTACGTACGCCTAGCAGCTAGTAACTTCTGGAAATTATATACCTCTAAAAACACCCTATATTAATGAAGTAGGCAGTCAAACAGCAAAAAATAGATATTTGTGATAGAAGAAACATAAATAAATTAAATGAAATCGCATAACATTAAAACAACAAATGCATCAAATTAGTTCCAAAGTAATTATTCAAAACATGTACATACAAGTATGTATGTATATGTGGTATGTATACACTGTTACAATGGACAATAGCAAAAATTATTTAAGTGGTAAATTAATGAAGATCTGAAATTACACGAACAAAAAGAATGTGGTAATATCTTGACGGCAAGCTTATGTACAATAGTGCGTCGATTAGGAAAAAATCTGTATTATTAATAAATTAAATATACACATTCTACTAATATGCGTTGTTTTCCTACGTATAGTTATGTACATATGTATATATGTATGCAAGAAATTTTATATACACATATGTACATACATACTTTCGGGTCAGATAATTTTTTAGTGCTTCGGCCTTATGTGTTGCAGTATCTGTTGCAATGGGATAGTAAATAGCATGTACATTTAAATGTAATTGTCTATAAAAAACACGAATTGATGAAAATGTTTTTTGAAGTGAGTGCTTTTGCTATTTAAATTAGCAAAATAAAAATAGGAAATTAAACATTAAGCATGTAATTTTTATATATATGTAGTTTAACGTCGTAATTAGAGTTTTAAAATTTATGCATGCACGTTCTTTTTTACCTGCGGGCTAATACCAAGCATTTTTAGTGATGGTGGCACGTTTAATCCCTCCGGAATGCGAACATGGCCAAAGTCGACTGTGAAAGCTTCACACCAAACCCCAAAGTGTCCTATGTCAAATATTGTTAAGTCGTCGGGTAAAGTGAGCACAATAGTTTTGCGATCATAGCGCCGTAGTGGAATTTCTTTCCCATTCTCATCGGGAATGCGCAGACCTTGAGGACCGGGTCGGTGTCCACGACCAACCCAAAATTTGGCATCTGCGTTAAGAAGAAAATAAAACAATTGAAGAATGACATGACATTTCTTTTCTGCTACCTGGTAATGCAGGTCCGTTGTTTTAAATGTTTTTAGAAAATAACAAAATAATTTAGAAAATCTGGCGAAAAATTGGACTGACTTAACAAACTTAAAATATGACATATTTTACCTGGTGCTTCACCATCGTAGCTAAAGTTTGGTATTAAAAGTGTTTGTGCATCCACAATTACAATGTTATCTGAATACACAGCATGTACACCCTTCAAAGATGCAATTTTTTGAGGACGAGGAAAATCCAAATCACTTGGAATAGAAACGTGACCAAAATTTACGGCGAACTCATCACACCAAACTGAAAACCATTTAAAGTCACGTAATGTTTTCCCATCGGGTAGCGGTAATGTTATATCTTTGTTCCGATAACGTCGATTAAGGGCAGTAACCCCTCCTCGTTCATCTCTTAGGCGTTGTGCTCCGTCGTTGCTAGGTTTCGCTGTGCTTCCCACATAGAAGTACGCCGCTGCATAAAATCGTAAACAATTATGATGCAGTACGTTAAATAAAATAATACATATGTATGTATATTGAAGTATTGAATGTAAATTTCTTCAAAATAAGATAGCACTATAATGTAAAGAGATACGTTTTAAAAGGAACAATTTTATATATTGTTTTAAATTTAATTTATTTGCCTCACTGCTGTTATTTCAGGCCATTTTGGTTATATGTATTTATATTATAAGTGAATGTATATATGTATATATGTATAAGAATTTACCTGGAGCCTCGCCATCATAATTAAAGTTTTTGATAAACAATGTACGAGAATCAACGGCATACACGTCCCCCGAAACGCCGTGGTGTAGTCGTGTTAAAGCACCTATTTTTGCACCATAATAGGGAAAGGAAGCACTGACTAGGGTGTTAACTAAAAAGATTAAAAGAAAATAGCATGCCTGTTGTAATTACAATATACATATGTATGTTTGTGTGTACATATTTAAACTGTTAGAACCAGTTTGTTCGGAATTAATAATGACTAAATGATTACTTTTGTGGAATTGGAATAATGTTTAAAATTAAACCTTATTTACGCTTACCTAAATTTGAAATTATACTTTTGTCTTATATCTCTAAATATTTCCTTATTTTTTTATTTTTGATTATATACAATATATATACACATGATATGTTGTGGTATATGTATGTCTGAGTTGGATGATGGATGATAAAAACAAGTAAGGATGATAAAAACAAGTAAGTTTTTCAACATAACCTTTGTATGAGAGGTGGGCGTGGTTATTATCCGATTTCTTCCATTTTTGAACTGTATATGGAAATGCGTAAAAGAAACGACTCTATACAGTTTGGTTGACATAGATATAGTAGTTTTCGAGATATGTACAAAAAAGTTAGTAGGGGGCGGGGCCACGCCCACTTTTCCAAAAAAATTACATCCAAATATGCCCCTTCCTAATGTGATCCTTTGTGCCAAATTTTAATCATTTTAATATCTTTATTTATGGCTTAGTTACGACACCTTATAGGTTTTCGGTTTCCGCCATTTTGTGGGCGTGGCAGTGGGCCAATTTTACCCATCTTCGAACTTAACCTTCTTACGGAGCCAAGATATACGTGTACCAAGTTTCATCATGATATCTCAATTTTTATTCAAGTTACTGCTTGCACGGACGGACGGACAGACAGACATCCGGATTTCAACTCTACTCGTCACCCTGATCACTTTGGTACATATAACCCTATATCTGTTATATCCATTGTTTTAACATAGTATGTATGTAAGCGTTATTATTGTTTAAAATCATCAAAACATTAAAAAAGTATTAACCCCATATATGCAATACAACTAACATACATATGTATATGCATATGTGATATCCCTCCTTAAAAATGGGTCAAATTATTTTCCTTTATTAGCGATTTATATCTGAATTTTGTTTCCGTCGTTTAGTGTGAGATATTTGTATTTTTATGAAAGGCTAGGCACATATTCTAAATAGAAATGTTATGGTAACTTAAACGGGAGAAAATAATTATTATAAATATTTAGTTCATAGCTGTTTCCAAAATCTTTTGCTAGCTTCCATGTAATTTTATGGCTAAAAGTTTACTTTAAAGTCAATACATTTTAAAGAAACTTTTTCTTAAATCGTAATTACACAATTTCTTAAATGCTATACAGTTAAATTTTCCAATACGGACAGTCCTCATAAGCGGACGGTTATCATAACTGGACATATTTCATGAACACAACGTTTTCATTAATACTTTGACAATTTTTTTAACCGGACATGAGTACGAGTCCAATGACCAGCCACGGACAGTAGTTTGGAAAGATTTTGTTTATTTCGTTATCTCTGATAAACGAACAAAATTTCATAAAATGTGTCAAGAGTGTACAATTCATAGTTCCCGCTATTTTAAATTCTTATTAATTTTGTAGTGTTTTGCGTCTCGCCTGGTTCGGGGTGACCTTATGGAAACAAATGTTATAATTGTCATTTTGTCATAGTTCTGAGTTGCAGCTTCTCACTCTAAGAATACATTTTAAACACACATTTTTGCCACGCACCCATATGTGGACAGCTCTTTACCCAGATAAAAACATTGCGACGATCGGTATCAGTTATGATGAATATCACTGTAATTTGGAAGTAGAACTTTGTTTCCTTTTTTTAACTTATAAAAGTTAATTATGTATATATGTACTCCTGTATATATTTATTGTTATTAGCGAAGTACGCATACAAAATACTGCACTGGTCGTCGTCTCGTAACCATTGGTAATTCAGTCGACGGTGAGTCGCGCATCCATCAAACTGCTTATGACCTACTTTTCGCAACATTTTCCGTTTTTTTTTTTGGTATTATTGTTATATATGCGAACTTGGAACAAGGGTACAAAAGACATGCAGACGAAATGAACAAATCGAATACCCAATGGCCAACCGACAAAAACTTCAACTGATTTCCTCTCAGTAGTAGCTCAACTTACAATTTACAGATGAAGTAGCATTAGCAAAATATATGTATGTACATGCAGACACCTCTCTTCGAAATTGAACCAAGGAAAAATATAAATATGTACATATTTATATGTGTATTATGCTAATCGAATTGAAATAAGCGTAAGCGCAATTAACTTTTCTCATCTACCTACAGATATGTACATATATATATATATATATATATATGTACATATATGCATATGGTGTATGTGCAGCGGATCGTTACATCTATCGCAACAATATGAATTTGTTAGCGGGAGCGCTAAGTTATCGGCAATGTCACTAACTATGGCTTTGCAAACAACTGATGCAAGTCTATAAAGTTTACATACATACACATATGCAAAAGCTAGTCATTTTGGTTGCTTTGACAAAAGAAATTTTTATTCGGTAGACAATGTTAAATTAATCATGGATGAATGTACTATTATATGAAAAATATTATAGTATGTAGTATAAGGATATTATTTTTCTTTTTTATTATTTTCCTATTTCTATATTTTTAAAATCGCTTATTCTACGATGAAACTATTAGTTTGTATTTGAACGCAGTTTTGAATACTCACTTCTAACGCATATTAATCCAATCAAAGCTGTTAGGAGAATCTGCATGAGCGGTGCCATATTATAGTTGGTGAAATGATGTTTAGAGGTAATGCGACCGTTTGAACTATGATACATTAATTGAGGTACATTCACAGTTTTTATCTATTAAGATTGTTTGAAATTTGTATATCTGAAACTTTGCAGACTGCTTGTATAAAACAGAGTTTCAGATATATGTATGTACATATATGGATATAAATGCAGGCATAAAATGGAAAACAAAACAAAAAACACTATTTTCAAATTGGAATTTTGCTCACAAGTCACCCTTATCACCCTCGATTGTTATGAAAGTATTAAAAGGAAGATTCGGCTATGATTCTCTAATTTGCAAATTTCTTGTTATTCAAACAACTTTTTACCAGTTTCAACTTAAAGCACGGACGCAATCGATGCTCACCACAACAGTGAAGAAACAAGTAAAATATATATTTTTTTGTATGTAGTATATGTATGAAATAAGTTTTTGTCTATAAATGGATAAAATTCCGCTGAAGCAAAGCGAACAAGTTCCCGCACTGCTCTTTTAAACACGTCCGATTGCTGCTCACAGTCAAACCGTAATAAACATCAAACGTATTGGCCAGACTCGGTTAGCCATAGCCAAAGCTACGAAACTACTTGACTGACTCGAAAGCAGACATACAACCAAAACAATAGATATTCATAGTTTTGGCCGCTGTTGTAGTTTCAATCATAGTTAATACAACACAATGTTATTGTTACCAAGGTGCTGGATTTGCATTTTGGTACTGGTACTTACTGAGGAGCTTATATTGTTATTTTTGCCCCAACAGATGTGGTGTGCATCAAGAGAAATGTGTTTATCGATTCACCTTGGTGCAAAGGTAAAGTTTTATTATAAAGTTATGCGGTAATCAACATCTCAGTTTTATAATAATGTAGGCTGCATATACGCTTTTCTAAATAAATGCAAACTTTATGTACTTATGTTTTTATATACCTCAATTAACCTAAATCATTTAGACTAAAAAAAGTGCTACATTTTGTGGAGAATTAAAGAAATGAAACAGTTGTAAACAAAAAGTTGTCCTAAAACCTATTTTCGGACACTTCTTTCTATTTAGAATATGTACCTACATAAACATACATACTTGTAAGTATAGAAAAGGGTTTCACTTTGCAGTCAATGATTTTAAATAAAATTGAACACATCTGTACGAATATCACTGTAATGATCATTATACAAGAATACGCACGTAACATATAAAATGTATGGTATGTAAATATAAATGTAGTCGATTGTTTTTGGTTGATGATTGTTGTAGATGCTGATAATAATAGTGTTGTGGCTGTGAGTGAGTGAGTATATTTTTATGTATATATGTACATTACATATATACCTGTTTGAGACGTTAATTCTGTATACCAATGCAAACCAGTAAGGCTGCTTTTCTAAATGGATATAATGAAACTATTGATCCACCCACATAACAGTGCTAATCAGTAGCTGGACATTAAGAAAAAAAAATGTAGAACTCTGATTCCAAAATATTAGATAGATAGGTTAGGAGGTTGAATCTAAGAGGGATCTCACTTGGGCAGCTTATACTGCCGGCCTCTTGTGGTGAAATAAAAAATAGTATGCTGTAGATAGGGACTTCTGATCAACTCTGACACAATTACGGCAATTTATTTACTGCTGGTGTTAAGTACAATTCTATGGCGCCTCTAAGAAATTGTAATCGTAATTGACCGCCGTGACTCACCAAATAATTGTCATTAATACTAAACAGTCAACACAAGTGGTGTGTACCTTCTGGTATGCAATATGTATATCTACAAGTTATATAAAGTAAACTCGAAGGTCGAAAGTCAACCGGACGAATGCAGCTCATATTCAACATTAACGTGAATATTTTTTTTTATGTTTTAACTCTTTTAGTATTTTTGGATATAACCACGATATAGTTTTAGTAGTTTGTGAGATCTGTTTTAGAGTGAGACCACTAAATTATTATACTTTGCGAATTGTGCTGATAAAATATAAACATGAATAAACCTATGACTGTGTGAAGACTAACTTTTTAGAGCTAATAATCGTAAAAGCTGCTAATCTTTGAAAAAAACGTACAGAATGGATGCGGAAGAAATATAGGGTAGTTGAGTAAAGCATATCAACCACAGGAAAGGGAATAAGTATATGGGATTTGAGATTTAGACTTAGGCTTATTTTTTTAGAACTTAATTTTATCAAAAGGTCACACATATTAAAAGCCAAAATGGATTAAAATCACTACATTGCGTATATTGGTCATAGGGGAAGATCTGGAATGATTGCATTAACGTTTGGCATTTATACTAGCATGTTTTCAACGAATTTTTTGAAGATAATTCACACACATATCGACATAGTGGCATAAAGTCTGCTAGACTAACGAAAATTGTTATTATAGAGGTAATTCCGATTTCACTTATTTTCAAAATTCAACTATAGTTTAATATTATATTATACGTTAATTTAATTTTGCTATCTTTTAACGCGATTATCCTCATTTTTGGTATTCTATACCATATCTATATATGCATATAAAAAGCAGTGCCACTTTTCGTTGTAATTTTATAACTTAAGAACGGGCTCACTTGATTATGGTATGCACGCATACATTAGATTGATGTTCGTAATTTGTCCACATTGTGATCAGACTAACTTTCAAAGTAATACGCACGAAATGTGTTGTGCTAGTGGCAATGTGAGATTGCCAACATTAAAAACTCCACCCGAACCATTGTATTCATTAATTCTTGGGACAACTTAATTGTCGAAGCTTTATTTGAGTTATGTTCAGCAATACAATTCGACATTTCAAATGAAAATTCTTGGTCTTACTAATTATGCAACATGTTTCTGTTGGCAGTTGAAAAGTTGTTTCTATTTTTTTTTTTTTGATACAACATATCCTTGTGTCTAATTTATATTTATATGTGATTACAATTAAGGGATCATCTCAGTGTGAAATTTTCTGAAAATCGTTTTTTTTTTGCATTATCGGAAAGTGTACACCATAATAAAAATGCTCTCAAATTTTCAAATCGAGTTTCAAAATATTGCGGTAGCTAAACGCTTGTTTGTGATGTTTCTCGAAACGGTTTCCACTCTCAAACGAAGAGTTTTGAAGATATCTAGTTCCAATTTGGAGAGAGCATTTTTATTTTAGACTAAAATTGCGCCGCAATCGTGGACATCGTACAGGCCCTTTTTTACGTGTCATTTCAACAATTTTTTAACTATTACATTTTATTATATTTTAACTATTAAGCATAAAAAAATAAGTTTGTATTCGTCATGAGTGTATTTATTTAAAAAAAAAAAAAAAAAAAAAAAAAAAAAAAAAAAAAAAAAAAAAAAAAAAAAAAAAAAAAAAAAAAAAAAAAAAAAAAAAAAAATCGGACTGATTAGATAATTTCAGCATTAAAAAATCTAGAAAATCCGTCATTTTTCGTAAGGTCATAATAAGGTTAATAAAATATTTTTTGTTTGAATAAATGAATTTGATGTTAAAATAAAATCTTATTATTATTTCACTTTATATTAATTTTCAACATAACCACTATGAAGGGATAGGCGGGGTAGTCACTATTTCATTATAATAAATATTTGCTGTGAACGAATTTGGTTAAAAAAGATTTACATACCTCTTTGTGAGATATTTTCACCAAACTTATTATGGTGCAGGGCCCAATTAAAAAAACCTTTCAAATCATCGATGGCGTTCCTATAGCGTTTTATAGGTTTCCAATTTTTCTTTCCTTTTGATCGGATGGGTCAATTACTTGAAGAGCTTTACCAAATTTGGCAAGTGTGGTCGCTGTTTTTATCTTTCTGACATCAAATTTTTTCGCCGCTTTAGTGATCGTAAGCTTTACAGCAGTTATCTTTATCTAGTTATATCAGACTACCTACAAAATAATACTATCACCCTTAGGAGTTTTTGAGAGAGTAGCTGACAGCTTGTAGTAGAAATTTAGTTTGCAGTCATAATCAGTTCAATTGGCGCCTAAACACGAATTATTGTGATTTTTCTAGCAAGCGTCTTTCTGGCATTTTTACTTAGAAATAAACCGACCTAATCATTACGGTTATCTTATGGTTCTCTACCAGAATTTAGCAATTTTTCACTCGTTGTAATGGTGATTGATGCTCTCCCAAACCGGTCAGTATTGAGTCGCCACAGATTGGCCAATATGTGTATAATGTCAATAGAATGTTTGGAAATGTGTATAAAAAGTACATGGGGACTGGGGGAAGTATATCAGGGCATTCATCCAATGTATAACGTTATTAGAATTCTGAAATTCATTAAGAAGAGGTATAAAGGCAATCGGAAGAACCAAAAATATTTATATAAGATATATGGAGTTTTTACCCGATTTTATTCATTTTCGGCACAATACCAGACCTCACAGATTGACCGATGTAAGCAATTATATATATATAACTCATGGAACTCATCGCTCCATCGAATGCGATATTCGCCGTGGTCAATGCACAAAGAACGATAAATCTTCCGCAGAACCTTTCTCTCGAAAACTCATAGCGTACGGCCTGCACCATATATGTACATGACGAGAATAATGTCAGACTTACATATATAGTGTAATATTTTTACCTGCCAATGTACAATATAGTGTAAAGGTTTTGTTCACCGTTTTGCCTAGGATCTAGAACTTTTTAATTATATTGACACTATACTTATCACAAGTCGTGATAAGTCGACTTAGTGTAATTTTTAGATATATGAAATGAGTTTCACTTTTTCCTTGCCTACGTATACTCATTATACTAGTATATAATATATTTTCATATCTTTGGTTAATTTGATACCTATTATAATAATATCTAATCCGTTCGTCAATTTAATCTAAAATATGAAGCTCGATGTAGTAATAAAACTATCTAATTATTTGAATTGACCTGATTTTTGTTTTAGATAATTTAAAATATTTTAATATTTATGCAATAATATAAGATTTCAAATTTCCGTTTTTAATAACCTAAAAGTCAAATATAAGATCCTGTCTTTGTAGTATTCAATTCGCAGTCCTATAAATTTTTATGAATAAGGGTTTTTGTATTTCTGTTTAGTTCGACTAGTTCTCGAACTTCTAGTCGTAAACTAGTGTGTGTATTTCCTGATTCGTTTAACGTTCCATACAAATGGGCACAGACACATGCATATGTATACATACAAATGCATAGGTACAAATGCACCTAAAATGCAAAATAACGTATCATCAGAAAATTCGAAATTGATTTCATTGATTACGATCCACTACTTCAAATTACATACATTTCTGTATCAGATGTAACCCAGTTTTAACCAATATTTAAATTTTGTTTCACTCACATATGTTCCATTTTATTACGTGTTTCATTCCTTCCTCTGTAAATTTCCGAAAATTTTGTTACGTTATTTTGCATTTCTGGTGACGATATGATGTGTGCGTTTGATCCCACTCGTCTAGTGATGTTAATGTTCGGTTAATGTTATTGTCGTTATGGATGTAATCTGTGAAAAAAGCTGAATCGTTAAGTTAAAAGTAGAAACAATTTTCAACTCAGTTCAAAATTGAATGTGCAACTGATCGCATAATATTTGTGAAAATTTTAAAATTACGTTAGAAAACCAAAGTAATAAGACATATTAAGATAAGAAATTGTGTATGAATATTATAATTAAAATTTATTCGTTTTTAATAAAGAAAAGGTTAAGTTAAAAGGCGAATAAAGGAGCAAAAAATGCATAGTACATTGTTAGATGAGGTATGTACGCACACACGTGTGTTTATCTGTAATATGTGTATGCAAAGTCAATCACTATTAATTTTTTTTTTAAATTAATTACATACATACATGTATATACAATATGTTATTTTAATAGTTTTAAAGCTTACATTACTTTCACAATTTTAAAATTAAATAAAGTAATACTTAGTAAATAAATGATGTCTGCGTACGTATGAAGTGGAAACTATATTCAATAGTTGATTATAATAACACGTTTTTTTATAGTTATGTATTTAAGAAAAAATAACATGATGACAATCTATATAAATCGTCGTGTTACACCACATTTTTATAACTCAGGAACAGTTGAACCGATTTGGTTAAAAATTGATGGGGAGGTAACTTAGATCCAGGGGCCGGACATAGCATACCTTTTATCTCTTTATGTTAAAAGTCAATACAATTCAAATATACCAAAATTATATATCAAATCATAGGCATGTGTTCAGAATTCATGTAAGAATCATTTGAAAATTTTATTTTTACAAAAAAAGAAAGAAATAAGTTAAACAAGTAAGGAAGACCTAAGCTCGGGTGCAGTCGAACATTTTATACGCTTGCAAATTGCAGGAATCAAAGCCAGGTAAACATCTTAAGGTGAAAACGTCAACCAGAGGATCGAAATACAAGCAATTTTATAAATACATACACTTTATGTAGCTCATACACTGACAAAAGGTTTCTTAGAAAAAGGAAAATCGCTATGCATATGTAGTATATGGGAGTTGTGATAATATCGACCCGATTTCAAAGTTACTTGGAATTGAAAATTACGCTGAATGGGAAGTAGGCGTGGTTGATGTCCGATTTCGGCAAATTTGACAGTGTGGTATAAGAATGTAAGAAAAATCCCATGTACTATATTTCGTCGAAATCGATTGGTCGAGTTCCGAGTGGGCGATGCCACGCCCCTTGGTCCAATTTTTACATCAGCGCCCTTAAAGCTGTCTCATACCATCTCGGTGGTAAAACTTAATGTCTCTGGCGCCGATTTTCCATTCATCCATTTTCACACTGTCGGTTGAAGTTCTTATAAGCTTTGTACTCAGCAAATTTTGTAGCTCAATTGGCTTAGCAGATATGTACATTAAATTTATTAGAGGGCGGGGCCACACCCACTAAAAAAAAAAAATTCCACAGATGCCACTTACTACTGGGATATTCTGTTCCAATTTACAACTTTATATCTTAAGTGCTTAGTTATGGCATTTTATTTGTTTTCGGTTAATAGCAATTTGTGGGCAATTAGTGTACTAAGGAACCCAATCCACATACCAAGTTTCATTGAAATATCTCAATTTGTACTCAACTTACAGATTGCGCGGACGAACGGACAGACTGCCAGTCAACCGGTTTTCAACTTTTATAGTCATCCTGATCATTTATATATAGTATGTACAACTACCTCTCTTAGTTTTAGGTGATGCGTACAACCGTTAGGTGAACAAAATATAATATAATATTCTGTAGCAACTGCCTGCTAGAGTATATAAATAACAACACAGTATACTATATAAAAGAGTTATTCTGATTGTTGCTCTGAACAAGGCATTGCAGCTACTTTACTAGATTATAGGCGAAGGACGCAAATGCATTCATAATAAACCAAATACGACATCTAACATAAAAAAAAAAAACGTAATAACTACAGTGATAAAAAGGTCTACTATAATTTGAGATATAGAGAAATACGTACAATTTCAAACTGATCCCTCCTCAAAAATAAAAACTGCAACCATGTACGCAGTGTGATGGCACAGTAATCATTCGATATTGTTATATAACGTGCATCCCAAGTAACTGATGCCATAACCTTGCCAGCCGACTTTTACGCACCGTCTTCCCATCCTTGATAATCGGGTCATTACGTTCAGTTGGCTGACTGTTAATTGGATTCCAGTGTGAAATTATGGAACCTTGGTGCTATTATCACACACCGACGGAAAAATTCGGTTTTATTATGATTAAAAAGCACTCACACACTCCTCAGAATCAGCAATTCGTTGTTTTTGTTGGATTACGAACTTGCGCGACACACACTTTGCACAAAGCTTTCGCCGGCGTTCATTGCCTTCATTGTTTTCGGTGCTAATTTCGCCTCTTTCCAACTTAGAAAATCTGTTTACGAAGGTTGATTTATCAGGTGCAGAGCCCACCCATAGGTGCCCCACCTTATTGTGAATTGTTGAGCAAAATCTCTTCGTCGCTTGCAGAGACAGACGGACAGATGGTCACTTTGATTTCAACTCGTCTCATCACCCTGATCATTTATAGGTATAACCCTACATATATCTCAATCGATCTTTTTTAGGTGATTTGTGTAAAAATATTAATATGGATATTATATCAGAATAATAATAATATACTCATAGCTAAGAGCAATCAAAAGTTGAGCATATACACGAAGTTTGTATATACTAAATATATAAGCTGTTCTGCCAAAATTTAAAACCCACCATCCGGTTTCATCATGATACTTATGTTAATTACCCCGTTAATACATTTTGAATTATAAAGTAAAATGGAAAAATTAAAATCAATAAGTACTATGAAGGATTGGCTGTTACATGAAATATCCAGATGCACATATGTACATACATATGCATTTTGTGCAATGGTATATGTATAACTAAATATACATACAAGTATAATCATTCTGTTTACAATCAATACCTAATTTTGTTTATAATTTATTTTTTTTCAGCTGAACCAAAATGGCTTTGTTGTTATCGAAGATTTTCTTACACCATCTGAAATCGATGAACTTTATTTAGCCGGCCGTGCTCTTTGTTTGGATGCACCTCAAGAAAATCGGAAAGTTTTCAGCACAGTAAATCAAAAAGATGCTCACAGCAAAGAAACATACTTTCTCGATTCAGGTGATAAAGTTCGTTTTTTTTTTGAAGAGGGTGCTTTTGATGAAAATGGTGAATTATTGGTAGATCCAATGATGGCTTTAAACAAAGTTGGTCATTACCTGCATGTTCAACATCCAATTTTTAACAAATTAACGTTTAGTAATCGTGTTAAGGAAATATGTTGGCAGTTGAACTTCAACAAGCCGGCTGTTTGCCAAAGCATGTATATATACAAGAATCCAGGTATTGGCGGCGAAGTTATATCACATCAGGACTCTTGGTTTTTACATACTGAACCGAATTCCGTTATTGGTTTTTGGTTCGCACTCGAAGATTGCACTATTCAAAATGGATGTTTAGAAGTTATAAAAGGATCACATAAAAGTGGTATTCACCGCCTTTACAAGCGAAATCCAGATAAAGAAGCCAACGAGTTACTTATTTATGATCGACCAGCACCAATATATCCACAATCAAGTTATACACCACTACTCGTAGGCAAAGGTAAAGCAAATGAATCACGTATTCATTTAATATAATATCTTTCTTTTAGGTACTTGTATTATTATTCATGGCAATGTGGTGCATAAAAGTGAGCAAAATCGTTCACAAATGAGCCGTCACGCGTACACTTTCCACGTCATTGAGACAGAAAACAATGTGAAATATTCTAAAGATAATTGGCTTCAACCAACTAAAGATAAACCTTTTCCTCTTTTGTTTGAGAGAAAAAATTAAATCACTTAAATAATACTAATACTATTAGTGTATATGTGGAATTGAACTTTCTTTTATTTTTAATATGTATTCCTATCCATTTCTCGATATTAAAACAATGTAAGTTTCAAGACATTTTACTTTTTGTATAATTGTCTGTCCGTCCGTCCGTGCAAGCTGTAACTTCAGTAAAAATTTAGATATCTTAAATATCATATAAAGTACCATAGCTAAGCACTACATTATTATATCAAATTGTAATTTGGTACAAAGGATCACAGTAGTAAGGCAAAATTTGTTGAAAAAGCGGGCGTGGCCCCGCCATCTAACAAATTTAATGTACACATCTCCTAAACCACTTAAAGTTACAACAACCAAATTTGCTGAGTACAAATCTTATACGAACTCCTACCGACAGTGTGAAAATGGATGAAATCGGATAACCCCGCTCACTCCCGATATAATGGCACTGTTAAAAACTACTAAACGATAAATCAATACGCCAGATACATTAAGTTTTACCACCGATATGATAACAGAGATTGTGAAAATGAGCGAAACTTTGGTATTATACTGTTTTGCTCTGTTTCTTAGTTGTAACAGTTTCTTCATTGTAATTCCTTGTAAACAAAATTGAGACCAACATACAAATAACCAAGGCAACACATGAGTTGGTGCCGAAGAACGCATTAAAACTGTTTTTTCGCATGGATCAGCTTCGGCTTTGGTCAGCGTTCAACCTGCGACGCCTATGCAATTTCGTATGAAAATGTTGAGCTCAGCTTGGCTTTGAGAGTCCACTCTGCAGGCATCCTTCTTGTTATTTTCAACTATTTAATATAGTGAAAATATGATTTACGAATAAAAACGAAGTTGTTCAAGTAGCTATAAAAATCCATTAGATTGAGATTTTCGTAAAACGGATATTAAGCACAAATCAAAACAAAATGTTGAAATTCATATTTCATTATTCTAGTTTGTAACAAATGAATTCTTATTCACTAAGTTGCTAGTTGATAATGATCTGATAAAAAAACAGGCTGACATTTTAACGCGGTCATACAAATTGATTGATAAAAAACAATTCCTTGTATGGAAACCTTTTCTTTTTGTGAAGGGAGGGCTATCTTAACTTTTGGATTTCCTTATACTGTTTTCTGTAAGAATCTTATCGAAAATTTTAAATATTTCTTAAATAATAACCCAAAAACTTGCAATACAAAATTTCGCGACTGTAAATTGAAATTTACTATTTTTTATCATTTATGTTAAAAGAACTCGTAAAATTTCCTGATTATATGTCGTCAAAATAAAAAGTTTGCCATACAAGCGCTTGATTCCGATATATTGGGGAGCCAAAAATGTTTCGTATTTTGTCAATAGATGTGTCACATTGTGCCATACCATACAGTGTTGGAGATTTTAAGCTTAATTTAACCAAAAAAATTAAACTCGGGGAAGTTTTCAAAAATGAGTGAAAATAATGAATAAATTCGCTATATTTTGAATTTGTTTTTATTAAAAAGGGAATTATGTCACGCAAGCCACCAATGAAATTTATGAAGTTTACGGAGACGATGCTGTATCAGTTCATGTAGCACAACAATGGTTCGCTTGCTTCCGTTCTAAAAATTTCGAAATCTCGATTTACACTAATGGGATAATGTCTCTAGCGGAAAAATGGCAAAAAGTGGTCAACCAAAATTGTACAATTTTTTTTATACGAAATACGAAGACTTTACCCAATACATGGTATTAAATTATAAAATTTATATAAAATAGCCATTTATATGAATACATATATGTTGTAAGCACATTCCATATAATACTTTTATGTGTTTACTTAATAAAAAATTGCATAGATTCTCGGTTTATCCCATTTCATTATATATATATTACATAAATTCAACGTTATGAAAGTTCAGTCCAATCGAAAAATCGTAGTACTTCAAAAGAGCAAAAGTCAATTTTCAATAATAAAGCATATTGAATTCTTTTGAAGATGCGATAGCCAACACGTGTGGAGCCGGGGGTCACGCTGAAAAAGAGGAAGCTTCAGCGGAGCCACTCCGACACATTCGGTTTAAGGGTTCGGTGAAGTCTAATTGCAGCGTCTGTTCACCAGCGACTGTTAGCGGTCATCGGTCTTGAAAAAGCGCTTTGTTATATCAATGTGTAGTAGATAACTTTATTCTACTCGGATAACGAGGTTATGTGCTGGATTTGAGACTACGTAAAACCCACTGACTACGCCAGTAAAGAAGAAGAAAGTTAAAGGTTAATTTAAAGTTGTTATATAATTCGCACGCATATTCAACAAAATTGCCAAGTTGTAAATTTTAACACATTTGCTCATACTCTCTTCTTTGTTTATGGTGTTTTATATTAGGAACTAAATTTTTAGCTATTTATTTGCTTTTTTTTGTTATTATAAAGTTTTACTTAATTTTTCTTAATATTTGATTAAGTTCTGCAAAGTCGTAATATATTATTTTATTCTATAATCAATATAATAGAAAGTTAAAGAAAGAGAAGCAACAGGAAATTTCATTGATAAACAGCACAAAGAGAAGTGGACCCAAGACGTTTCCTTGTGGCACTTCCGAAAACGCAATGAATGAATCAGATGACACTCCATCGACACTGACAACGCATCGYCTATTGTGCAGATATGATTCAATCCACTGCAAGAAGACCGAATGAAACCGTAAAGAAGATAGTTTTTTAATTAGAATATTGTGTGAAACTTTATCAAAGGCCTTAGAGAAATCTATGTAGACACAATCTACCTGAAATCCAGCGGAGAATGCAGACATACAATAATCGCTAAAAACCGCTAAGTTTGAAACAGTGGAGCGCCCAGAGACAAACCCATGCTGATTGACATTAATTATTGATTTTACTGCAAAAAATAATTTATTTTTAACAGAAGACTCAAAAATTTTCCAAGCTGTAGAAAGTTTAGAGATAAGCCTGTTTTTGGAGACTACGTCTTTTCTACCACCTTTAAGAATAGGGGTAATGCGTGTCAATTTCCAGGCAGAAATAAAAGTCCCAGAGGAGAGAGACTTATTGAAGATGAACATGAGAGGATACACCAAAGCAGTACAATTTTTAATAAGTACAGGTGGAAGCCCATCCAATTCCAATTTGGAGGAAGACTTAATATCACAAATAGCTTTGGCAATATCATCCTGTGAAAGACGCAGTGTGCCAAAATTTATGGAAGGGAAATTATTAGCTGAAAAAGTGGGACTAATACCAGGATCACCGTGGGTATAATTCGATTTGAAAAATTCAGCAAACAAGTTGGAGATTTTGCCAGGGGTGCATGCTGACTTATCACCCCACCGTAATGCAGAGGAAATAGCCGAACACGCTTTTCTAGATTTTACAAAGTTCCAAAAGAAGTTAGGGTTCGACTTAATTGTAGACTCCGTACTATTAATAAACCTTTTATAGAGAAACTTGTCCAATTCATTAAACAGTTTTGTATAGTGCTGATATTGAACAAAGGAAACGTGAGATTTAGTTGAAGAGAACTTTTTATAGTATTTATTTCTAAGATTTTTTAAACGTTTGAGGTTCCTAGTGTACCAAGGCAACTTATATGGTTGTATATGTTTGAGTGGGATATTATAATGACAAAATTCCTGAATTGATTTCTTAAAAAGCGCGAAACTATTAGCTGTATCTAGTCCCGAAAGTAGATCATCCCATTTAATGTCATCGAGGAGATTATTGAGTCGTTCAAAATCACAATATACAAAATTAAAACCAGGCCCACCAGTAGCTTTAACAGGAGCGAAAAGATAAGTATCCACCTCAAATGCTAGCGGAGAATGATGAATGGTGGCTGGAGTAATTGTAGAGAATCCATCGAGAAACCTAAATTTTAAATTATCACTAAGAAACACTTAAGTCTAGAAATCGATGCAGACTATTTGAATAAGAGTTGATTTGAATCAGATTGAGACTAAGCAAGTTATCGATGAGAATTAACTCCTGAGAAGACGGTAAATTGGAGGTAATAAGAGCAGGACTATAGGAAAAACTAGACCAGACGATTTTGCTTAAATTAAAGTTACCCAGAACACAGGCAATTTTCAAAGCTTATTGCACGGACTGACGGGCAGTCACTTGTCATCTTCCGCCGAGGCTGCCAGCTGAACCTTCCTCTGCTAGTGAGATTGAGGAAGTCTTCAGATCCCTTACTACCCACACATGGCTGGAGGGTAATACGGCTGGAGAGAACAGAGAAACTATATCGGCAAACGCTGATTCTGCTAAATGCGGAGTCCTTCGGGACTCACTAATACCAAGGCAACCATCTGCAATTGATTGCAGATAGGATAGGTACGATAGCCGGCGATGGTCAAACCACCAGCGTCACTCGGACGTCGATATTTCTGGGTGTGGTTCGTCAATCGGCGACTCCGTCCTCAGCATCGAAAAGCTGTTTGAGGAGGTGCGGATCGAGCACGACATGGGCGCTGAACTAACGCGGAGGAGAGCCTGAAGGATAAGATTCCTCTAGATTAACCTCCAAAACGCAAAGGCGGTATCACAGCTTTCAATAACGTCCTGTCGGAGGAAATCGTTACTGCTCTGGACGGTCTTGGGGTCAAACATCGAACACCTCATTCCCAGTCTTCTGTGCGCGCGTGTGACGAAATGTGAATAGGGGTACCCCTAAGTTTTTAACGACTTGTTTAAAGAACTTGAGGACCGTGGCTGCCGGGTGATTGCCTATGCCTAAGCTGACGTAGGGGTAGATAGATAGATAGATAACTGAGGAATGCACTGCGACCATAGGTCTATTGTGCCCTCTCCTAACTCACAGGGACTCGCTTAGCCCCAGTATATTGACGAAGTTCAGTATTTTTCAGTATGATCCCTATCTGGAAACATGGCTCCAAGGGCCTTTCAGGGTCCCTGTCGCAAAACCGACAGTTGGCGCAGGATGATAGGCCCATGTTAGTTAAGTGCCTTTTCAGCTTGCAGTGGCCGGTATAGAATGTAACCAGGATCCTAAGTTTGTTTCTTGGGAGGTTGATTAACGATTTAAATCTWTTTTGGTTATACCCCCCAACTAGCAGCTTGGCATGACGCATACCGTGCGCTCGCTGCCAATACCTTTCCCTGCACTCTCTTTCTTCCTTGCGGAGCAGCTCCTTCAGAGTGTGGGGACCCACTCACTCATACTGGTGGAGGCTGCGGAGCGGGCTAGCTCGTCAGCCAGTTCGTTTCCGGCTATGCCCCTGTGGCCGGGGACTCAGATTAGGTGCACCCGGTTCTTTGTAGCTAGATTGTTCAATCGTTCTCTGCACTCCTGCACCAAAAGCGATTTGATCTCGTAGGAAGAGATCGATTTATCTCTGTACACCGGCTTATAGCCAGGACTTCAGCCTGAAAAATATTTGGAAAGCTTCCCATCGGAATGGAGAGCTTTGTACGCGGGCTTACAATACCCGCACCTATTCCTTCCGACGTTTTTGAGCCGTCGGTGTACCACCTCAATGTACTATCCCTTAGCATTTGCTCAAGAGCGGGGTCGYTCCACTCACTCTTGCTCCCGAGGGTAACCTTAAACCTTTTCGTGAAGTGAGTTGATTTCGTAATCCGGTCCCTTGGGAGAAGGGCGATAGGAATGTCGTCACGTATCCTCTCCATCATCTGGGACGAGATTATCTTGCCTTTGTCGCACCTCTCTGCTGTTATCTGCAGAAGTGAGTGCTTGGCTACTTGACCTATCATTATATGGATTGGTGTAAGTTCCAGCAGGACCTCCAAAGCTGCCGTCGGACAGGTTCGCATAGCGCCCGTCATGCAAACGCATGCTAGCCGCTGAAGCTTCGATTTTCGGTTAACCACCGAAGCCTGCGACGTTACAGAGGCCCAGGACACCGCCCCGTAAGTAATTATYGGTCGCACAATCATGGTGTACAACCACCTAACGATCTTTGGCTTGCAGCCCCAGGATTTACCCGCCAGCCGTTTGCACACCATTAATGSTTTTGTAGCTTTGACTAGCGTTTGGTTCACATGCTGCTTCCACCGCAGGGTRGAATCCAGCGTAAAGCCCAGGTATTTGACCTTGCTAGTCATCTCGATCTCTCTGCCCCCCAGTGCGAGGTTCCTCAAGCCGTGTAGGGACCTGCGCCTTGTGAAAGGGACTACGGTTGTCTTTGAGGGGTTGATGTTCAGTTCCACTCCTCTGCACCACCCCTTTGCCAGATTTAGACCCCGTTGCACTAGGTCACAGAGAGTATCTTCAAATTTGCCTTTTGCTATTATCACAATGTCGTCCGCATACCCCTGGCAGCGGATTCCATTGGCAGTTAGCAATGCTAATAGTATTTGACCTTGCTAGTCATCTCGATCTCTCTGCCCCCCAGCCGGGTAGGGACCTGCGCCTTGAGGTGTTGATGTTCTGTTCCACTCCTCTGCACCACCCCTTTGCACTAGGTCACAGAGGGTATCTTCAAATTTGCCTCTTGCTATTATCACAATGTCGTCCGCATACCAATGGCAGCGGATTCCATTGGCAGTTAGCAATGCTAATAGTTCATCCACGACAAGGCTCCATAGTAGAGGTGATAGCACACCTCCCTGTGGAYAGCCTCTTGTCGCTCCCAGGCGGATCTTTGTTCCGCCTGCCCTGGTCTCGGCGATCTTGGTGCACAGCACGGCCTCTATCCATCTGCGCACCGGTGCTGCCACATTTCTTCTTTCCATCGCCCTGGCTACACTCTTATGAGATGTATTGTCKAAGGCACCTTCGATGTCTAAGAAGGCACATAACATCACCTCCCCTTTCTCCAGTGAACTCTCTATCTCCGAGGTCAGCTGGTACAGAGCCGTACTGGTGGATCTTCCCGCTCTGTATGCATGCTGAGCAGCATGCAGGGGTGCGCTCTTCAGCGCCGTCGATCTTATATTGTGGTCTATGATCTTTTCCATAGTCTTCAGTAGGAAGGACGTTAGACTAATCGGCCTGTAGGACTTGGCCAAGGAATACTTACTTTACTTACTTACTTACTTTGGGTATGAAAATGACGTAGGGGTATCTCAACGTCGTAACCAATTGGACGGTCGGAAGTGGTCTCGATATCAACCCAAGTAAAACCGAAATTGTTTTATTTACTAGAAGATATAAGATCTCGGAAGCACCGCTGCCGTAAATATAGATATCCGTCTGCAAACGGCGGATAGAGTGAAATACTTAAGTCTCCTCCTCAATAGGAATCTTTCATGAAAACCAAATATCAAAGAAAGAGCAAAAAATGCATCGATTGCCGTATACTGCTGTAGAGGAGCCATTGGCAAAGGTGATCATCTGGCTCGATCACTTATTACTGACGAGGGAAATATGAGTAGGAAGTAGCCGTTGAAGGACAGGGGCAGTGAACTTCTTTGCGGATATGTCAAAGCTGGGGGGGTAAGACTGGTGAAGGGGTTTACTGTGAGGAGCTCTCTTGCAGGCATTACGGTAGCAGTAGATTTGCTACTCCAGGAGTGCCTAACCTCGATATCAATAGACACAATTTGTGATAATACTGTTATAGGTTCGGAGTCATAGCAGAATCTCAGTAAATTTAATTATTGCAAAAGCTGTATGGAAAAATAGTAGGTGTAAACAATACAACACTACCTTCTTGACAGTCCTTCGTTTGGGAGGTCAAGACTTAAGCACTTGGGAGCGCATACTTTCAGATATTCCACCGAACTAGCGCGAGTTGAAATTAAACGCCTATGCAAATTTGTATTGGTTACTAAGCATTATGCTAATATGTAAGTTCGAACACAAGAGTTATTCTTTTCTATGGCTTGACAAAGGAATACATATACCAGTCCACGTGCGATCTTCGATCAGCCATCTAACCTAACCTAATTACACATAAATAAAACTGCAAATATTTAAACCGAGTGTCATTTATATTGGATTGAAAGAATAACTTCTGCTTATTTTTGAGCATAGTAATGATTAAAGCATTTTAATTAGTAGCAGCATTGCCATTCAATTCTCCATAGAATATAATAAACCACCTATTTAAAACTAGCTTTATTAGTTTTATTTATAGTATTTTTCTACTATTTATCAAACATCATCGAAAAGACCCCGAAGCGGGGATCTTATACGTTCATCCGTAACGTCTTTCAAACTATCTGAATTCTTTTCGATGTTATTTAAGGGCCTTGAGGAGCCCTTAAAACCAATTTCCAGGTGAGTACTAACACCGAAGCGTTCATTTATTTCTTCTGATAGACTGCGCGGCACCCCAATTGGTGAGATACGAGCGTTTGAGGATGGTGCAACAGTTTCATATCCTATTCGCTCTCCATCACACAAAAGTCCATCCGTTGGTGTGCGTAACGGTCCAATTGAACCAACTTGCGCGGTGGTTCCAGCTAAATTACGATATTTAGCTATATATTCATTCGTAACAGATGTTGGGTCTCTACGTCGTGACATCGTATCCTCTGCACGTAGACGACGACGTCTTTCCCTCGCAATCAAAACTTTGCCTTCTTGAACCAACTCTGTGGCAATGATTTCATTTTGAAGGAATTGTTGAAACCCCATAGTATTCAAAATGCGACTACCCAAACTAAACCAAGTAGCCAGGCAAAATGCCAACATACACATAGGAAAGTAAATGTTAAAACCGTCGGAAATTATGCTTAAAACGTCCATGTGTCCCATTATTTGGGTATAGTATGTTTCGAGTATTCTCTGCAAAGCAATCAGCTATTTAGTTCCTTCAATTAAATTATAAGAAAATAGTTTACCTTTTCAATTATATGTGAATCCATGTGAATTAGACCGAGAAAATTGAGACACATTGGTGGTGTTAATCGACATAAGAGCATGCCACTAAAAATTAAACTATGCTCATTTGTTTGATGATGTGGTGCCAAGTAATAAAGATTTAAAAAACGTATGCGCAAAATCGTAGAATAAGTACAATAGAATAGATAGCATAACACAATCATTGAAAATAATTCGATAGTAAAGAATTTATAATTATACTTTGCAATATTTATAACCTGAGCAAATATAGAAAGTACTGGTTGTCGATTGAAAAATGTCAGTTCACTCCACACGACCATTAAGGACATGATTGTGGCCACTATGGAAAGAGCTTTCAAAAAGTGTTTTTTACAAAAGCACTCCCAATACCAATGTAATGAGGGGCTATAAAGGATTCTACATAATTGAGAACGCTGAGAAGGAAACTCTGATTTGAATATTCTATCTGTCGAATGCATATTTCGTGATATATCTTCCAAGTACAATACTTTCTCTACCTGCACACTCCAAAGGGATTCACTACGTTGTAATGTCTGCAACGACTTAATAACTTGCTTATGAATCCGTATTAATGTCTTTTCTGTTGGTACAATTGTAGGAGTGTCTCCGATACTAACCCCACGATTATAGTTGCGGGTCGCACGCTCAATAAGTTCAGTTGGTACTTTGCGGAGTATTGTTTCTACACGTGAACGTAGCTCATAACCATTAGGGATAGCACGATTTATACCTTGTAGAGACTCCAATACATCATCTACATTCTCCTCCGCCTCTGCTTTGCTCGAGCTTAATTTCGCTAATTTAAAATAAGCGTATTGTAATGTAAAACCAGGCGTTGCATTATTCCATAGAGAGCGAGGGACTTCGACGAGCGCGTAGCCTATAAATCTCATGCTATAGTGTTTTAAATAAATATTTCATATAAATCTCATGCTATAGTGTTCATTACTTACCAAGTAGCAGCACTAGTAGGAACAAGCCCCAAGTGTTAGATGCTGAAGATGCGATGGCTTTTAGTTTTTGCCAATCCAAAGAGACACCCTTAGCAGCTATATAAATCAACAGAACGCCACATATGAACAGATATGAACTGTAATAAATAGCGTTCTCAACAAGAGCAGATTTTAATTTTCCTTTAATGGTAAAATCGCCCGCTTTCAAATATGACTGCATAAGCGGCATAATTAACCAAGTAAGAAACTGTGACGACCAATATATTATTCTCCACAAATTTGGAAAAACATCATCAGGAATCATGCCCCATGGAGCCTGACAATGTGAATTTGTTTCTGATGTGATTTCAATTTTTGAGTTATTGAAATCTTCAGATGCCATCGATGTTCCCATATCATTATTTTCTTGGAGACATTGTCGGTATAAAGTCTTGAATTCAAAGGCAAAACGTAAATACATATGTATATATGTAAGTTAAATTCAATATGTACTTACATTTGTGACATCAAGTGGTATAGTGAAGACAATAAGAAACGAAAAGCACCACGCCATCAACACCGACAATGTTACAATAATGTGTTGACGAGGAATGTTTCCATACCGAAAGAGCAAAAATCCAGCAAGTAGTAAAGCTGCTACGACCGCTAATAAAAGTAAGTGTGCCATTTTAGGGTCTTATCTTATAGGTTTGTTATAACAATTTAACGAAGGACAGCTTTTCTATTTTAGACACGTTTGTGAATGTTATTTACACTAGGATCATCAATGAGTTTCTCTTGTAATTGTCGCGATATTTTACGTTGCATTTCCTCCAAACGGTCTAATGATAGCGATTTTAAAGCTATTAAATGTGGTTGGCAGAAAATTAATTCAGTTTTGTGCTCGAAAAATAGTTTTCCGGTTGTAGGTTCAATTAACTCGATTTTACCGATTATATCGATTTTTTTAGACGACATAATATTATTTTCTAGTATAACCAATATCCCCAAAACAATTGACAATTATATATTTTTTGTAACGATAGCCATCATCTGCAAATAACTACCTTAAGGACGAAAATGTGAGCTAATGTCAACAAAACTCATGATCAAATTGTTTAACTGTGTGCATTCTATAGTATATATTTATTATTTTAGGAAGAAATGTCATTTCAATATTTTGGATTTTAGACTATGTTCACAGCGGAAGATTTTTGTAGCCGAACAGGTATTTGCCCTTTTACCATTACTTTTTTCGGCTTAGGGTGTGATAATTGCTACAAAAACAAATTACACTATAAAACTTCGTGTGTCGTAATACTTATAGAATGTGAAACAAAACCATAGAAAAACTCTCCAACAGCAAGTAGATTGTGAACTAATATACAAACCTTTTTTAAATTTGTGAAATTAACATAATTTATTAGCTTGGGAACAAAATTTAGTAATATAATGGACAATGTTTTAGGTAATTTTTAATAATTGTATAGTTAGTTATCCGGTGTTTTCACCAAGAGCATTACCATAATCGCGCAAGATGGATATATATATTGCCAATTATTGAAAGCTAAACGTAACGGGGCATCTCAACAGGATAAAATCTATCTCTTACTAACTGTATTGCCGTGCCTATTGCCTGTGGACACTCCACATTGCTTATTGCTTACAATATATTGAATACTAATTAGTTTGATATATATTGTAAGCAATAAGCTATCACTTCAGCAGTTTGACGGCGCATTTTCATTTCTATGAAAATTTCGAAAAGGCAACATATCCCATTTGCACATATGCCGACGGCATTTTCATTTCGGTATTATGCAATTTAGAAGAGCGAGTATTAAGATGGTTGTGTTATGTTATAAAAATAAAGTACATTTTCAAAATAACATTATTCCAAAAAATTAATATTTAGTTTAATAATTAATTTACAGAAAAATTATAGCAATAGCCAGTTAGTAAGACATAGATTTTATTTTGTCGAGATGCCACGTAAAGGTGCCTGCATAGAAGACGCTGACTGCTGAACAAATTGAGATCGACAGAATTCAAGCGAAATTTGTCAAATATTAAAATACACACGTTCTTAAGGATACAGTTATTCAGACAGCTACACGACGACATAACTGTGTCCTTAAGAACTTATGTATTGTAATATTTGTCAGATGTCGCTTGAAGTCTGTCGCTGTTTATGAGCACATGATTTCGATCAGCGCTAATCAATTGTAGGTATTGTAGTGGATGCGAAATTCACCAAAGAATTCCCAGCGATCTTGCTATTATACTCGTACATTTATTGATTTTCAATCTGGTAATTTTTTCTGCTTATGCAAATAGTCGACATGGATTTCTTATATAAAGAATACTTTGATCAGGTAATACATTGTAATTTATTATTTTTATTTCTAGCCTTTGGCAATATTAGAAACATATTTAATATGGCGATATTGGTAACTGCAAGGCTGCTGCTGTGAAGTCGGTCTGTTGTCTACGTAATTGTACCCCAGTCTGTTTTAATATGTGGCAGATGCTGTCGTCTGCCTCCTTCATTGTGTTTAATGGATTAGTTGTGATGGCTACGCAATTCGGTATTCACAAGCAAAACATATCTAGCCACAACGGTTTTTAAATGTATATAGCAAGCAAGTAATTTTTTTATTGAAATCGCTATACACAATATACTTCGTATATTTTTGGTAATTCTTAATCGCACCAAATTTCTTGCATGTCTGGCCACAGCGTATAATAGTAATCAGAAACTAATAGCATTTATGCGATTCTTTTTCTAATATAAATATAATATAATATATACTCTAATATAAATATATTCTTTACATTTGAAATTAAATAACGTAAATTCCAAGATATATTATTAAATAGATAATAAACAAAGTATTATTTAAATAGAAAACATTAAATTTTAAAATTAATAATTTAGTATTCTTTGCTTTAATTTTTTCAAATTCTAAACTTTGCAACACTATCTATAATCGAACTTCCTATACTTGACATTCTTTTCTACAATTTGACATCATTGAGTGAGATTTCGACGATTTGCAATTAATTTATCTCATATATTGTCCAAATTAGTAATTTATCTATATTGCATATACAAACAGATCCTCTACTAAATCTTTAATATCGTTAAAATTTTTTGAACTTTTAGAAAGCGAAATGGAAATTTCAAATGGCGTTTTGGAGCGACTCAGAACCAGTGGCGACGGAATGGAAGAACAAACTAATACGTGTAAGGAAGCAAATGTCAAATTCCGTTATGCCGTTCGTCGACCAACTAGTGCTACCATACAAGAAAATGTTCATAAATCCACAAATAACAGTTCAACATGCCTAAACGACCAACTCCTACATTCTGGTCTGCAAACACTTTATCG
This sequence comes from Bactrocera latifrons, assembly GCF_001853355.1. NCBI lineage: Eukaryota > Metazoa > Arthropoda > Insecta > Diptera > Tephritidae > Bactrocera > Bactrocera latifrons. The sequence continues at coordinate 523,032 of NW_017535052.1, read as the reverse complement.
CCGATACGAAGGACCATGTAGTCTTGCACCAGTGTTACCAGGAGGTAAATTGATTCAAATGATTCCTCATTTAGTCAAATCAGCCAAAACCAAGGGTACACATACGAAAAATAAACCTCCAAAATTTATACCATATGAGCCATATACAGGCGCAACAAGTTCCATCGTATCTACTCCACGCCCAAAAACAGCGATGAAAAATAAAAACAATTTAGATATTGGAGTACTTGTAAGTCAAATGTCAACAATGCGTTCCAAAGAATTAGGCGATAAGAACAGCGAGGAATATTGTGGTAATAGTTCTTTGGATGTTAAATTTGAGAAACTAAGAGAAGAACTCAGAAAAATTACGGAGGAACGAGATTATTACCAAGGACAATTTAGATTTCAAACCCAAGTTAATTCTGAATTAAAAAATTTGTTAGTAGCATCTGTAGGCGAAGATATGCAGTCACATGTTAATGTGCTCACAGAAGACAAACTTCAGTTGGCACGCGCGTTGTTAGATACCGCGAAAAATTTAACAACACATACGGTACGTTTATTTTAAATATACTAGCTTCGTATTCAAAATAAATCTAAAAAAGTGAACATTTAATCTAGGAGCAAATTGAGTTTCTTGCGAGCCAGTGTGAAGTGTGGCGTTCCAAATTTCTTGCTAGTAGCGTTATGGTAGAAGAACTAGCGCGATGGAAAGCTGATCTAATACAGAAGAACCAAATACTTGAAGAATCCACTAAGCGATTACTCCACGCAACACATCAAATCCGAGAAATGCAGTTAGAAATCTTAAAAAATTTAAAATTTGTTGCAAAGATACGTTATCTAAACCTTCCAAGTACTGATGTAATTAACCTTAGTGCCGAAAATTTAAATATCGTACATCAAATGGTACTGCACTCTGGCGTTGGAATTCCCGAAGGTGACATAGATATTTTGAGCACTAGTAAAAATCCTCTTTGTGATGCTGAAAAATATGCAGTAAAGTCTTTACAATTCATTAGTCAGCCTTTAATGGCTACGGATGAAGCGATAAAAGCTCTTTTTGGACAAGTCCAGCGACCATATAGTGGAATAAATACACCTAGTTAATTGTTTATTAATAATTAATAAACAGTTCCCACGACAGCCGGTTCTACGTACCGGAATATTCCTCAATCTCATAGATTTTGTATGGCACATACTTAAATAACATACTTAAATTCAAGTTTAACATCGCGATGAAAATGTTTTTAACCTATCTTCAAATTTCATTGACATGCGATATTTAATGCTTGAATATAGTATTTTTAATAAATTAGTTCATTCTGCATTTAATTTCATTTGTACTAAATTTGGAATTAAGTTCCATGATGATCGGTTACGTGATTTCGGTGTGAAGTAACAAAAACATGTATGTGCTTACATTCTCATTTGTAATATTCGTATGGATATACATATGTATATATTTTATACTCTAGTAATATGTTGCTACAGAGTACAGCAGAACAAGCGAAAAACTAAAGAAATCTGTTAATCCAGAATTAAGAACAGAAATATTTTAATGGAAATAAAGAAAAAATATTGACATAACTACATAATTATTCGTCGCTACTTGATAATAAGCGCAATTGTTTGCTACGAACTGAACAAGTCGGTATCATCACTGGAGATATCCAAATTATCCGATGGTAACTTTCGACAGATTTCGGTATTTCATTCCCATTTTTCCAAAATCCTTGCCCTATCCTAATCCTAATTGATAGCACGAACATTTGATAAAATATTACGAGGTAATAAACTTTTAACACTTTAATTAAACAATATTTTATATACATACATGCGAACAAAATGGGTAGGTAAGAGTTATCGAATAAGGGGTAAATTACAAGACAGTGAATTTGAAAATGTATCAGATTAAAATTTCTTTACCAAATTTTTTTTTCAACCCTTTAACTTCAAATCCGTCTAAAAAAAAGAGTTGGGTGTATATGTACAGAATTATATACGTATATAAGTATAAAGGATCAGGATGACGATAAGAGTTGAAATACGGTGAGTGCCTGTCTGTCCGTCTGTCCATGAAAGCTTGAAAAAAATTGAGATATCTTGATGAAACTTGGTATGCAGGTTTCTTACCTATTGATATACATATGTATATGTAGAAGATTTGCGTTTATACAGCTCGGCCAGCTTTAGTATAAATTTATCTCATTACCAATGTAATTTCACAATTGGGAAAATTTATTATTATTCAGAATTAAGACATATCAAACAAGAGCAAAACCACCTCCATACAACATTTTATTTTAAACGTGTTGTTACATACATGTCCAAGCGGCGCTGTTTGAATGTTGGAATTTGTGCACGAACTTGGTCTACGATTGAAAAATCTGGAAACTTCTCACTGTAATTCTGATACATATACATACACGTATTCTATATATTTTCTTACCAATATCAACTGAAATTAAATCTTCGCTATAAGTAGCTTTTTTTAAAATTTGCCCCCACGGATTAACTACAGTTGAGTGACCCCAAGCCACATATTCAGCATTTTCATCACGAGCAGGCGATGTCGTTACAACATACAATTGATTGTCGTTGGCTCGCGAACGTTGCAAAAGCTCCCAATGTAAGGGACCTGTAGTCATATTAAATGCACCGGGGTAGATTATCATCTCACAACCTTTAATTAGAGTATATAAAATTATTTAGATAATATGTACACATATATACATATATATATGTATATACATAGTGTTGGAGAACTACCTTCGTTCCGATATACTCGGGCCAATTCTTCAAAACGAATATCATAGCAGATACCAACACCAATTTTATGACCGTCTACATCTACCACAGTAAAATCGGTACCCGCAGTTAAGGTTTCCGACTCTTTGAAGCGAATTCCTCCTTCAATATCAATATCAAAAAGATGCATTTTACGATATTTCGCAATCAATTTTCCAGTAGGATCCCAAATAGTACAAGTATTGTAAATGCGATCATTTTCACCTAGCTCAGGTATGGTACCTCCAATAATATAAATACCATGAGTCTTTGCAGAGGCAGAAAGCTGCTGTGAAGTGTAACCATCTGGTATTGTTTCAGAGTATTTCCTGAAGTATTTGGTACCATAAGGACAATTAAAACATTCAGGCAAAGTTACCATGCGAGGTTTATATTCATGTACAGCTTGAGCAATTTTGTCAATAGCATTATGTATGTTCGACGATTTATCTTCACCAACTTTCAATTGAAGTAGAACCAATCGCATAATCTCTAAGAGTATATACAAATGTTGTGTATGCAGAGAACGTCTATAGTATTTAACGTTCTCCAGTGCATGTTAAACGTCAAATTAATATATTTATATTTTACTTACGTTTCGACAAGTGGCTCATATTTAGTATAAATTTTGTAGGGTTATCAAGCAAAACACAAGATCTTGAATAATAATGCAAGTAGAATAATCATATTATGTACAATCATATTGTTATCAATTGCAATCATTCTTGCGTATGTACCCATCTTTACTTAAACATTCCCTTCTTATATTATATGTACTTATAGTTCATTTAGTCTCTCACGCAAAACCGTACACTGAAGCAGTTGATATGAATTTAAATATTTTATGTGGAAAATAAAAAAGGAGAACGATTTATTTTAGAAATGTATTTCTGGGAAATATAAGAGTTTATATTTTTGGACTACTATATAATAATTGTGGCATAAATATTATATACTAATTAAAATCATAAATTTAATATTGACAATGATATTTATTTCATAGGATGGAGTGTAGAAAGTGAGGAAAGTTCTCTGATCGCCATTCACTTGGGAATGGCCAGAAACGATTCTTTTATACATATATGGCTCAAGCAGCTCTGGGTAGCTTAAGAACATCCGTTTGACGACGAGCTAAAGTGAGAAGGTAAAATATCCCCTGCACAGGGTTTTGCGCTGGGTGTGGGACCCGCCACATAAAAATGAAGAAGACAAAACAGCCTCGGCTGAAAGACCCCGTTTTTGAACTGTCGGACGGCATTTTAAACTATTTACGTATAGCTGCAATTGAAACCATTGGTTTTCGGAAAACGCAAAAGAACAGCTGGTACGACGAGGAGTGCCGTGTCGCAGCGGAGAGAAAACAAACTGCCTACCTCGCAATGTTACAATCGAGATATCGAGAGTTGAAGAGGGAAGCGAGACGCATTTTCAGACAGCAATAGAAAGAGGCCGAAATGCGTGAGTATGAAGAGCTTGATAAGCTGGCTGACAGGGGTAACGCTCGAAAATTCTACGAAAAAATGGGGCGGCTAACAGAAGGTTTCAAGACCGGAGCATACTCTTGTAGGACCCCTAAAGGTGATCTAGTCACCGATGCCCAGAGCATACTTAAAGGAGGAACACTTCTCCAGCCTGCTGAATGGCAGTAAACATACAACGCCAGGAGAAGGCGAAACCGATTCCCCAATCGATAACGTTCCATTGCCGGACCATGAAGAAGTTCGAATAGCAATTACTCGTCTGAAGAACAACAAAGCAGCGGGGTCCGATGGATTGACCACCAAGCTCTTCAAACACGGCGGCGAAGAACTGATAAGGAGCATGCATCAGCTTCTTTGTAAAATATAGTCGGATGAAAGCATGCCCAACGATTGGAATTTAAGTGTGCTCTGTCCAATTCACAAAAAGGGAGACCTCATAATTTGCGGCAACTACCGTGGGATAAGCCTTCTCAACATAGCGTATAAGATTCTATGGAGCGTATTGTGTAAAAGATTAAAGCCCACCGTCAACGAACTGATTGGACCTTATCAGTGTGAATTTAGACCTGGCAAATCAACAACCGATGCACCAAATCTTGGAAAAGACCCGTGAAAGGAGAATCGACTTACACAATCTCTTCGTCGATTTCAAAGCTGCTTTCGATAGCACGAAAAAGAGCTGCTTTTATGCTGCGATGTCTGAATTTGGTATCCCCGCAAAACTAATACGGCTGTGTAAACTGACGTTGAACAACACCAAAAGCTCCGTCAGGATCGGGGAGAACCTCTCCGAGCCGTTCGATACCAAACGAGGTTTCAGATAAGGCGATTCCCTATCGTGCGACTTCTTCAATCTGCTGCTGGAGATACAATCTTTTAAAAGAGTGTATAGCTGCTGGCGTGTGCCGATGTTATTGATATCATCGGCCTCAACACCCGCGCCGTTAGTTCTGCTTTCTCAAGACTGGACAAGCAAGCAAAGCACATGGGTCTGGCTGTGAACGAGGGCAAGACGAAATACCTTCTGTCATCAAACAAACAGTCGTCGCACTCGCGGCTTGGCTCTCACGTCACTGTTGACAGTCATAACTAAAGAAGTCGTGGATAATTTCGTTTATCTTGGAACCAGCGTAAACACTACCAACAATGTCAGCCTGGAAATTCAACGCAGGATAACTGAATAGGCAATTCCCGTCCTGCTATAAGGTGCAGAGGTTTGGACGATGATAACAACAGATGACTCGACGTTACCAGTTTTCGATAGAAAAGTTCTGCGAAAGATTTATGGTCCTTTGCCCTTTGGCCACGGCGAATATCGCATTCGATGGAACGATTATCTGTATGAGATATATGACGACATTGACATAGTTCAACGAATTAAAAGACAGCGGCTACTGTGGCTAGGTCATATTGTCCGAATGGACGAAAACACTCCAGCTCTGAAAGTATTCGACGCTGTACCCGCCGGGGGAAGCAGTGGAAGACCTCCATTCCGTTGGAAGCACCAGGTGGAGAAGGACCTGGCTACGCTTGGAATATCCAATTGGCGCCACGTAACGAAGAAAAAACGACTGGCGCGCTGTTGTTAACTCGGCTATAATTGCGTAAGCGGTGTCTACAACAATTAAGAAGAAGAAGAAGTTTTATATCTTAATTAGGTCCTGGCACTTTATAGAGTTTCGATTAATGCCGAATTGTGGGCGTGGTAGTCTTCCGATTATGCCCATCTACAAATTCGAACTTTTTTGTACTAAGAAACCTACATAACGATTTTCATCAAGATTTCTTAATTTTTACTCAAGCTACAGCTTGCTCGGACGGACGGACGGATGGACAGACAGTCAACCGGATTTCAACTTTTCTCGTCACCCTGATCATTTATATATACATATGTATATATAACCATATTTTTATCTCGATTAGTTTTAGGTGATACATACAACCGTTAGGTGAACAAACTAGCAACTGGTTGCAAAAGTATAATTATTCTTATCCGACCTTAAGTTTGTTAGTTTAGAATATTTGAAATAAATTCATGTTAATTTTTTAATTACTATAAAATATATTATATTACTATTGGCGACCCTGTGTTGTAAGAGAGCAGTCAGCTGACTCGTTTCGACGGAAAAAGAATCCAATTTTAGCAAATATCTACGTATACCGACGGTAGAAGCGGTGGTGATTGTTCATTTACAATGCACTCTTATATTGGGCCATCTCGACAGGCAAACATTTATTGCACACTATCTGTATTGCCGTGCCTATTGCCTGTAATCTCGACAGGATAAAATTTATTTTCGCTAGGTGACATCAATTGGATATTACAAACGAAGCCAGGTCCTTCTCCACCTGCTCCTTCCAACGAAGTGGAGGTCTTCCTCTTCCTTTGCTTCACCCGGCGGGGAGTGCATCGAATATTTTCAGAGCTGGTGTGTTTTCGTCGATTCGGACAACATGACCTCGCTAGCATAGCCGGTGTCTTTTAATTCGTTGAACTATGTCAATGTCGTCATATATCTCATCATCACGTCATCGTTCCATCGAATGCGATATTCGCCGTGTTCACAATTCATGTTTGTAGGAAACATTTGAATATTTTCATTTATTCAAAAAAAAAAAAAAAAAAAAAAAAAAAAAAAAAAAAAAAAAAAAAAAAAAAAAAAAAAAAAAAAAAAAAAAAAAAAAAAAAAACAATAATGAAAACAACCTCACATCTATGCAAGTATATAAAAGAACGTGTGTTAGTTATACCATTTATAACTCAAAAACCGTCTAAGGTAGCTTAGAACCAGGGTAAGGACATAGAACACTTTTTAGTACAACTCATAAATACCATAATAAGCATATGTTCAAAAATCATGTTCGTAGGTATCATTTGAATATACGCGTAAAATTTTTAACAGATTCTTCCTCAAAAATAATACAATTGCTAAGTATTTGGAATAGTAGAAATGAACTGCAGTGAAATAGATTATATCTGGCTAAGTAATCAGTCGTTGAGTATGTATTATACAACGTACATCCCAATAGACTGATGTCAGAACCTTTCCAGCCGTATTTTTAGCCTTTCCACGCTTGAGAACCGGTTCATCATGTGCAGTCCAGAATTACTGTCGATTGGACTCCATTGGGAAATGGTGGAGCTATGTTTCTATTGTCACACACTGACGCAAAAGATCGGTTTTATTCCAATTAAAGAGCACTCAAAAATTCCTCAGAATCAGTTATTCGTTGTTTTTGTTGGATTATGAACTTGCGAGAGCTTTCGCCTCTTTAGAGCATCATTGTAATCGGTGCTCATTTTGTGTGTTTCCCGCTTAGCAAATATATTTTCACTGGTGGAATTCCCAAATTCAACAGTATTTTCAACAATTTTTTGATTTATGATTTTATGATTTCTTCTTATTAACACACGAAATGCTTTATGATCCATTTTTTGTAAGCAAACACAAGTTCCAACTAATAGAAATCATATAGATGGTAGTAGTAGTATTATCTATGTACAAATTAGCCACAAATTAGCTAATTACCCTTCACAGGTGTATTTCTGTTAGTAACTATGTGTTCAGTTTGTATGGAAGCTATATGCTATAGCAATTCGTTCTGAACAATTTTTTTTGGATATTATATTGTCTCCTTAAGCAGTAATCCATGCAAATTTCGTGAAGATACCACGTCAAATGCGAAAGTTTTCCCTTGATTCCGATCGTTCGGATTGCAGCTATATGCTAAAGTTAACCGATCGGAACAATAACTCATACCAAATTTCGTGAAGATATATCGTCAAATGAGGAAGTTTCCCATGCAAGCATATGATTCCGATCATTCAATTTGTATGACAGCTATATGCTGTAGTAGTCCGATCGGAACAATTTCTTCGGCGATTACATTGTTGCCTTAAAAAAAGTTTTCCATAAAAGAACTTGATTCCGATTGCTCAGTTTGTATGGCAGCTATATGCTGTAGTTAATCGATCTGAACAATTTCTTCGGAGATTACATTGTTACCTTAGAAAATAATCTTTACCAAATTTCGTAAATATATCTTGTCAACTGTGAAAGTTTTCCATAAAAGAACTTGATTCCGATTGCTCAGTTTGTATGGCAGCTATATGCTGTAGTTAATCGATCTTCTTCGGAGATTACATTGTTACCTTAGAAAATATTCTATATCAAATTTCGAGAATATATCTTGTCAAATATCAAAGTTTTCCATACAAGAACTTAATTCCAATCATTCAGTTTGAATGGCAGCTATATGCTGTAGTTCATCGATCTGAAAATTTCTTCGGTGATTACATTGTTGCCTTAAAAAAATCTATACCAAATTTCGTGAATATATCTTGTCAACTGTGAAAGTTTTCCATACAAGAACTTGATTCCGATCGTTCAGTTTGTATGGTAGCTATATGTTATAGTGTTCCAACATCGGCAGTTCCGACAAATGAGCAGCTTCTTGAAGAGAAAATGACGTTTGCGAAATTTCAAAACGATATTTTAAAAACTGAGCTCGTTCGTATCTATACAGAGAAATATATAAATTATATTTATAATAACACGAAATATTTAATATGAACAACTGTGTTTTTATTTAAAATTTAAAAAAATATTAACTTTCTAATTTTTTTGTTTTATACAAATTCAGATTGATCATTAATTACGTAAGACACCAGTATGAAAATTTTGTTTCAATATCTCAAGTCGTTTTATTTTTATACGGTTTTTTACTTCTTCTGTAAACCTATGAAAAGTGATGTTACTTTATTTTGCATTTCATGCGGCGATATATTATTGTTAAATATTATATTAAGCATGATTTACCCTATTTCGTTACCACAAATTTTATCAATTAACAAATTTGTAAATAACTTACCAATCTTTTTCAAATTACGCGAGTGTTTCTAACCCCAACGTTTCTTACACTGGAAAAAACGTTTGTAAGTATAGCTACAAATTGTTCAGATCAAAACAGCAAATTAACGTTCGAAACAAAGATCTTCATAATATATACCTTGAGACAGGTAGGTCTTTATCAAGAAAGAACTAACAGAACGTTTTCTGCTGGATGCAAACCGTTGGTCAGCTACGTTTTCAGAATAGTTGGGGGCCTATTCTGTAACTCGATTCAAAAAAAATTTATTCGAATTCTAATTTTTTATATTCTGTAACCCGATTTTCGGATTTTCAAGCAAATTTTCGAATAAAATATTCGTTAGTTTTTGAGTTGTAGAAAGCAAAAGCGAAAATTGTACGTATATACTATATTCTGGCACAGGGTGGAACAACTTTCGCGTAATTATAAAGTAGATCCGATTTTCAAATAGAATACATTTACGAATCCATATACGGAATAGGGCCCTTGGTCTAAGAAATGTAGTTAATAAAGTGGTGCAGTCGAAGTTAACTTTTTTCCTGTTTTTGTTGATTTTTTTTGGCGCTAAAACATAAATAGCGGTTCAATATCCGCATAAAATGTAAGTTAATGTTTCAAACTCAATTCAGTTCGATTGCGGTAAATTTGATTTACAAATATACACATCCTTTATATACGAAGTAAGGTTTGTCCTCACAAAATGCAAAATCTTTCTAATTTTTTCAATTTGGTCTGGACATAATTATGTATTTAGTTTCGTTCTATTGACAAGTTATTCAAAAAGATTGCAAGAAAAATAAATTCCACTGAAAAGGGTGTATACAGCAGAGAGGAATCAAATATTATATGTATATGAACACAAAGTGCTGACTAAGGCGTAAATTAGAAATTAAGTATGCTACAATCCAATTTTACAATTGCATTCTGCGCTCAGAGTTAAAATTTAGCAAAACTCATGAATTAACACATTAGCTATCATCTTTACGTCTGAGGGAACTGTTATTCATCTCCACCTCCTTCTTCATCCTCGTCGAATTCTCCCTCTTCATCAGCAGTCGCTTCTTGATATTGTTGGTATTCCGATACCAAATCGTTCATGTTGCTTTCCGCTTCGGTAAACTCCATCTCATCCATACCCTCCCCGGTGTACCAATGCAAAAAAGCTTTACGCCTAAACATTGCCGTGAATTGTTCGGAAACTCGTTTAAACAATTCCTGAATCGCTGTTGAATTTCCAATAAATGTGGCGGACATTTTTAAGCCACGTGGAGGTATGTCACAAACAGCTGTTTTGCAGTTATTTGGGATCCATTCCACAAAGAAGCTGCTGTTTTTATTTTGAATATTCAGCATTTGTTCGTCCACTTCCTTCATTGACATACGCCCTCTAAATATGGCTGCTACCGTTAAATACCGCCCATGACGCGGATCGCAAGCAGCCATCATGTTCTTAGCGTCAAACATCTGTTGCGTTAATTCAGGTACGGTAAGTGCACGATACTGTTGCGAACCACGAGAGGTCAAGGGAGCGAAACCAGGCATGAAGAAATGTAAACGAGGAAATGGCACCATATTCACAGCCAACTTTCGCAGATCTGCATTTAGCTGACCAGGAAAACGTAAACATGTCGTTACTCCAGACATTGTTGCTGATACCAGATGATTTAGGTCACCATAGGTAGGCGTAGTTAGCTTTAATGTACGGAAACAGATGTCGTATAGAGCTTCATTGTCGATGCAGTATGTTTCATCAGTGTTTTCTACCAGCTGATGTACACTCAGAGTAGCATTGTATGGCTCTACCACAGTATCGGATACTTTAGGCGAGGGCACTACAGAAAATGTATTCATAATACGATCAGGATATTCTTCACGAATTTTCGATATCAATAGTGTGCCCATGCCTGAGCCTGTGCCACCACCAAGAGAATGCGTTAACTGAAATCCCTATAAATTAATAAAATCATTAGTCTTTACCATACTCAAATATATGCGGTTCATATAATTCGACACCTGTAGACAATCACATCCTTCAGACTCTTTGCGTACAACATCAAGTACGGAGTCGACTAGTTCTGCGCCTTCTGTATAGTGGCCCTTGGCCCAATTATTACCCGCTCCTGACTGACCAAATACAAAATTATCCGGACGGAAGATTTGCCCGAAAGCCCCAGAACGTACCGAGTCCATAGTGCCCGGTTCTAAATCGACCAAAATGGCACGAGGTACATATTTGGCACCAGTAGCTTCATTATAATACACATTAATACGTTCTAGTTGTAGGTCGCTATCGCCATAATAAGTGCCTGTGGCATCAATGCAATGTTCATCAGATATCACTTCCCAAAATTTACCGCCAATCTGATTGCCACATTGTCCGGCCTGTATATGTACGATTTCGCGCATTTTTCAAATTGCCTTTAACACTTAAAGTCTGAAAACTATGAGCCTTTACTGCTACTGCTTGTTATCAGTTATAAATTACTAAAAGGCAAAGAATATTGGATTGGTTGGAAACGAAGATTAGATTAAATTTAAGAGGAGCGTATGAATTGGTAAGAGAAAATTGCAGGACTCTTAGTTCACGTTTTCTTAGTACACTTTCGATATTATATTTGATCACTGGACCAGTTTCGCAATTTAAATAAAAAACTAATTTTTAATACGCTCTCGTCTGACTAAAATCTTTTCAAAATATGTTTTGTGTGAAAAAATTCTGAAAAAAATGCTTTATTGATTGAATTTTAGAAGATACGTTACTACCACAAAATAGTAGAAACAAGATAGTGTTTTTTTGCAAAGTAATTATTGTTATTATTATTTATTTTTACGAAAAACAAAATCATATTTCACACTATAAATATTTTTCTGGTTATAAATAATCTGATTCTTTTACCACGGCTGAAAATCAGTTTGATGTCCGTTGCCAATAATTTTTTGAGAGCACTGCTTTTTAATACGCTTTTATTAGCTTCACTTGTATGTAGGTATGTTTGTAACTTTTTTAAGCGGTACTGAAACCTAGAATATTTGAGCGACACTGTAGGAAAGCGATAGTAATAGCGGGATTCTGTAACCAGTCTCTAGTCTCTATTTGAGACATTTTGTGGTAAAATCTCAATTTGTGACTAGTTACTATTCACTAAACAGTCTCTAGCTTTAGTCTCAAAATATTGCCTCAAATTTGAGACTT
>NW_017535052.1:482754-510677 GCF_001853355.1 Bactrocera latifrons | reverse complement strand
AGTCTGAATAGAGATCACCATAGATATTAATCGATTGTCGTTTTTTTATATTTTGTAAGCAACTCAAACACGAAAAGGTTAAAAATAAATAAATTTTACATAAATTTCGTTAATATTATGAAACAAAGTCAACATATGTGTTTATTTTTATTGATATTTTTATTTTTTTTGAATATGTTATAGAAAATTTAATATTTGTTATCGACATATTTATTTTCATTCAAGTATAAAAACATCTCTGAATAATGAAATGTAATAGAGTTTGTGACTATCACTTACAGAATAGCAAAATCGTCTCAAGTCTCAAAAATTGTCCCTGTCAAATTTAGAGACTTGATACTGTATCACAGTACAGAATCGCACGGTAAGTTTAAGCAGCTCACCAAAAATATGCGCTTAAAAGTATGCAACATCGTTATAAAACTAGTTTTGGTGAGATTTAAATAGTATACTGGGTTGGTCGTCGACCGTTTTTTAGTTTTTTTTAAACTATATTTATTTATACTTGACTTGATTTGAATTTGCAATAGATAGTTAAAAATAACGTAAACTAAGCAAGTTAAAGTTCTTGGGTATACATATACATATGTAATACCTATAATAATACAGTATATTTTTATACTCTTGCAACATGTTGCTACAGAGTAGTTTTGTTCGCTTAACGGTTGTTTGTATCACTTATGGTAAAAATAATCGATAAAGGATTATATGTATATACATACATATATAAATGATCAGGATGATGAGGCGAATTGGAATCGAAGTGACTCTACCCGTCCGCCTGTCCGTTCGTCTGTGCAACTTGGCAAAAAAAACAAAAAAAGAAAGGACGGGTTCGTAGACGGGCGTAATCGGACCATTGCCACAACTCCAAAACGCCATTAAACAAAAATTTACAAAATGCCATAAAAAAGCACTAAAATGAGGTATAGAATGTAATTTCGCAAATAGCAAGGTGCACCTGTGGACTAAAAATTTTGAAAAAGCGGGAGTTTCCCGTACCCTAACAGGGTAATAGGTTTGATGTACATATCTTCCAAGCCATTAAAGCTAAAATATCCAAATTGATCAAACTGATCAGTCATCAAACATGATGTTTCGTATTCGAAACAGAATTTGTATCGGTTTTGGGTGTAACGGAAACCTATTTTATCAGCTTTGCTATCATAAACAAAGAAAGAAGATATTCGCTCACAGATTTCAAATGTAATTTAAGAAACCAAATTATTTTACTATTTCGAATTAATTTATCTTTATTTCTAGGAGGGAAAACATAAGTATAAAACACGTAATGTCTTAATTATTGAAATTTTGGAATAAAAAATACCGGAATTTTAAAGATATTACATTTACAAAACGTAATAAACGTAATTTAACACCCAAATGCGTCTATATTCATTCGATAAATGTTATCTCTTAAAATTTTTCTTTAATTCGGAACTCATTAAAAACTTTAATAGGATTGCTTCCAAATGTATTAATTTGCAAGTTTTGTCACATTAGTAAATATATGATTCGAATATTGGTTTTGTGTATGTTCAAAAAGACGAAAATCCAAACAGATTCTGTGACACCACTGAAAATCAGAATCAGAACGGAGGAATTTATTGCCGCCGTTCAAGATCGCTAATAAAAATTTAAAACAATAAAAATCAAAGAAAATGCGAAATTTAAATACATATATATCATGAAACATTTTGTAATTTGATGCATAATAGAATTAATATTCTATTACAAATGATTAAAAACATTTATTAATTGAGAACTAACAGGCCTAATTCACCTTATTAAGTATTGAAAAATTGAAAGTCAGTTGTTTTAGTAAACCATAAAATCATAAAAAAGGAATTAAGTAGTTTCGCCATATATTAAAAGTCCAATATATAATAATTTGCAATCGTAATAAATGTTGGGTATGTTAATTTAAAATGTCCAAATTTCTTATTTGGTGCGATCTGGCCATAATGGAAAATGTTATAAAAAACGCTTATTTTGAGGCGCTCTCACACTGGAATAAGTTGGGCATCCCATTATCGCTTATGATCAGCCTACACCGCTTCTACCGCCCGCTTTACCGTAAGATACCGTAGATTTCCACGGTTTTTGGATTTTTCCCGTATAAACGTGTCAGCTCTCTCACAACGCAGGGTTGCCAGTCTCAATATAATTATAAAAATAGTCTTCAATATTATTGAAATTTTCTTAAACTATCTCAAAATCAGAGCTGAATGCTATTATTTATAAATATATAAACTATTTTTAATAGTTTGTTTTCAGTTTGATATTTTATATTATGAAAAATTGTAATTGAAAACTTAGATGTGTACAATACTATATATGCATATTGAGCAATGGTAGCATTCTTCAAATGAAAACAAGAAAGGATGGTGATCGGCAACTGAGGAAGGGAGGAACGGAATTCGCTGTTTCTGCTATAATGCCAAACGTTAATGCGATGATACATATGAATATACAATATATAGCGAGATTCTGTAACAAGTCTCTAGTCTCTATTTGAGACATTTTGAGGTAAAGTCTCAATTTGTGACTAGTTACTATTCACTAAACAGTCTCTAGCTTTAGTCTCAAAATATTGCCTCAAATTTGAGACTTGGTAGTTAGCAAGTCCAAAACCAAAAAGAACTTTTGTCTGCCATTTTGAATAGTCTGAATAGAGATCACCATAGATATTAATCGATTGTCGTTTTTTTATATTTTGTAAGCAACTCAAACACGAAAATAAATGAATTTTACATAAATTTCGTAAATATAATATTATGAGACAAAGCCAACATATATTTTTATTTTTATTGATAATTATGTTTTTTGACTATGTTATATTTAATATTTGTTATCGACATATTTATTTTCATTCAAGTGTAAAAACATCTTCACTTTCAGAATAGCAAAATCGTCTCAAGTCTCAAAAATTGTCTCTAACTTAAAACCTCAAATTTAAATAAAACTAGTATAAAAATTTATTATTTTATGATTTAACGATGCTTTATGCTTTGTGACCGCTTCTTTTGTTACAATAATTTTTTCCAGACGTTGACGCGTACTCGTCACTAAATTGCTGGTGTCATTTCCTGATATTTTATCCCACTCCATCGATAAGGCAGATTTTAGGGACTCTTTTCATGAAATTCGATGTTTCCGGTTTTCCAATAAGACCCAGCTAGGTTCAATAGATTTAATGTCTGGTCATTGCGGGTGTGTATGGAGTTGTTTGTAATTGTAAAAGAACTACGCACAACATACGAAGTGTGTTAATGGAGCTATTGATTCACTGCATAAGTTTAGCCGAATAGTTGGGACGGATACGATATAATAATTAAACTAAGTGAGTCTATGAAATGTGATTGTAACCATTAAGAATTAGGACCGATCATAGTCCTGTGGTCATTTATATACGGCATACAACTCGTGCGCATCAACCTGCTCAGTTCAACTTCTGATTGCAGACTGATTTTAACATCGCTTTGTTCCATCGTAAGTGCTCGTTTTACGCTCTTCGCTTGTGCGTGTTAGTGACAATCGGTGTGTGTACGTATACGATAGCTTACGCTCTTTTAGCACCTGCTAAGACTTTGCCCATGCCTGGTTCAGTATAATATAGTTTCGGGGGGCAGTCGCCTCTTGCTGGAGCGCATATCTAGCCCAGTTTAGATTTCAATGCATTGTATATTTTAGGAAACATAATAATAACTGGAATTAAACAAAGTTGTTAACTTAACATTGTCATAACCATATAAATTTCCAACTTTAATTAGTGCCCTATGTACATCTGTCTATTAGCTTTTTTACATAAAACAATTAACATTGTTCAATAAAACATTACTATTTTGTTGCCATATATCAAACCGATGCACGCTTCAAACTCAGCGTACTCTCAACGATATCAGTAGGTCGAAAATCGGGATCAACAAATGGTTCATGATTTAGACACTTTGTACCTCCAAGGCACGTGCATGAACAAATTGATAAAGTTTCATCGAAGTTTGAGTTCAGTAACATTTTACCATGCATATTGAAATTACTGGATTCGACGTCGTAGGCTAATTGTTGATGAGAGAAAGCAGTTGCCGCGGCTTCTTGAGCATCCTGTTCGTTACGTTTTGCATCTTCAGCTTGCCTGTAAAAGTAATGTCCACAATATTAGTCGAAATTTGCATTTCATCATCACTGATATTATAAGGTAAATATCCTGCATCTTAATACGCCTACGCCGTTAACAAAACGACGTACGAGTATCGATGTGCGGAAATTATGATTGAAATGAAATTCAGTGTTATATACCCAACACTTTATTTCTATTACATGGTCATGAAGCGAAGAACCAGCAGATTGATACTGGCAGCGACTACCGCAAGCCCAAATAGAATAAACACCAAACTGAGCGCAACATAGCCGGGTTTATTGATCAGCGCCTGATCGTTTTGCAACGCCACATAGTCACCGAATCCGATGGTTGTGAGCGTCACAAAGCAGTAATAGAAACTGTCGAAATAACTCCAGCCCTCATAGCGTGAAAAGACTGCTGCGCCAGTGGTTATAATGATGGACGATAGCATACCCGTCGCTAACATTAAATTCATTTCAGTTGCCTCGGTTTGAGTGCAGTGCATATAACGTTTCGCTCGTCGTATTATTACTGAAGCAAACTTATTTAAACGTTCTCCAATCGACTGGAACATGACGAGACCCAACGGAATGCCAACCTGCAACGATATCATTTTACAGTCGTTAATCTAATATTGATATTGGCAAAGATTTTATACGTGTACATATACAGTATCCGACAAAACTATGTATACCCCAGCACATTTATATTGTTCTTTGAATATTTTTTTCAAAAGTTCAACAATTAAAAAATTGTACATACGGTAAGTGCACACTGTAAGTTGACAAATAATAACGGTATGATATTTACCGTTAGGTTTTATTTTGTGTGTAGAATGGGCATTTGTTGATGATATACTATAAGTTTTAGGCGCACATAGTTTAATTTCTACATAACCTGTATATTAGAGTAAACTTAATCCAGCTAACACAAATTTATGTACAACCACAATTTTACTAACGAATGACATAATACTTACATTATTCAAAACATGCGCTACATCAGCTCGGTAGGTTCGATATTTCACAAATAAAAAAATAATTTTTTTAAGAGCTCAAAAATGCGCTAGATTAGGTCGAACCTATCTACCCGACGCCTTTTCGCAAATGATTATGTTACGCAATAGCAATAGATTTGACGTTAGTATGCCATAAATTTTATCTTGTAACGGGGCATATCGACAGGATAAAAAATTGAATATCAGCTGACTGTTCCCACCCGCATTGCCAACACACTTAATTTTTAAGCAAAAATATGAAATATACAGATGTGTTTTATTTGTCCATGGCTTAGCTACTAGCTTATGATGGTAAAATAAAACACGCCTTATATAAACTCAACCAAGGGCACGAAATTTAATACTTGTATATTGGTTACATGAAGATAAAGTCAATCAGAGGGACGGGAGTGTCAGAAAAAGTAAATTTAGTGGTATCGTTCCTGGACCAAGGTTTGGATACATCGTGCTTAAGAAAACAAGAAAACTTAACTTGAGTTAAGTATACAAATTAACCAATACAAACATTAAAAGTTAAAGTCATCTTCATTTTCATGCCTTATTCTGCCGGTTTTAAGTACAATGCAGCTCAGCTACCAAAAACTCAATTTATCATATAAATAATACAGGGGTATGATGAGAAAAACTTTCACACAATTGTAATATGGTAACTTACTATATATATGTATATATTTTATTTTATAGAATTTTTCAGAGCAGGAGTTACTTCAACAACAGACGGATATTGTGCAATCTTATGTATAATATTGTAAAGTAAATACTTACCATTGCATATGCCATACAAAACGCTTTGCCACCTATTGTTACTGGTGTTGAATGACCATAACCAATCATAGCCAGAACTACGGTAGCAAAATAAAAGGCACCGGCAAATTTCCACTGCGGCCCGGCTTTGTGTGGTTTATTTTCGATAATCACTATTTCCATCATCCGATAGTCTTCGGCAGTAACATTATACTTTTTGACGAAATTGCTTTTTACAGCTAAAATTAGAAGAGAGAAATTATATTTGATCATTTGATTATTGGCCTTTCTTCGGTGTCATACTTAATGTAATGTCCATAATTAATAAATTTTTAGTTAGATAAGTTCGTAAATTGTATGACTTTGTATGATCCTCCCTAAATCTTACAGGGCATCTCGGCAGGATAAAATTTATGTCATACTAACTGTCAAATCTATTGCCAATTGCAATGTATTTCTGGGAAAAATAGCTTTTATTGTGATATTTTGATTTATGTTTGTATTATATAAGTTTATTAAATTTAAGACTTCGCTCATTCCCAACCCAATTTGCATAATTTTTCTGTAAATTAACAATATTGAACTCAATATAAATTTTTTGGAAAAATGTTATTTTGAAAATGTATTTTATTTAATAATATAACACAACCGTCTTAATACTCGCTCTTCTAAATTTCATATTACCAAAATGAAAATGCCGTCGGTATATGTATGTATGTGCAAGCGGGATATATTGTCTCTTCGAAATTTTCATGGAAATGAAAACTGCGCTGTAAAACTGTTGAAGTGACAGCTTATTGCTTACAATATATGACAAACTAATTAGTATTCCATATATTGTAAGCAATAAGCAATATGGAGTCTCCACAGGCAATAGGCACGGCATTACAGTTAGTAAGACATAGATTTTTCCTGTCGAGATGCTCCGTTATGAAAGCCATACTGTCAGTGCACTACTACAAAAAGTAGTCTAATACCGGAACTCAGTAAGCAGCATCTATTTACTATTGGAGACATTTTGAAATAAAGTCTGAATTTGTGACTAGTTGCTATTCACAATACAGTCTCTAGTCATTAGTCACAAAATACTTTCTAAGAATTATTGTCTTCCATTTTGAATATACGTTCTTACCATACCGACACCTCATCTATACAACTTCTGTTCCACAGTAAACAGGACTTAAAAAAAGAAAACAGAACAAATGGTTTTTTCGGTAAAATCTATTTATTTTATTCGAAATAGTCTCCTTCTGCTTCAATTCAGCTTTTTGCACGGTCCAAAAGGTATGTCGAACGAGTATTTTAGCTCGTTGGCCGGTACAGCCGCCAGTAAGCCGGTGCAAGCCTTTTGAATGGCCTCTACGTCTGCATAACAGGGACGCAAATGCATTTTTCTGAAAAGGAAGAAGTCGCACGGTGCCACGGTGCACGGTTGGATTCTGAGCAATTTTTGTTCATCGGTCAATTTGTGCGGAACAAAATGTGCACACACCTTTCGTAAGCGCAAATGTTCGGTCAAAATGCGATAAATCGATGTTTTGAAGATGTTCTATTCCATTTCCATGAATTTCAATGCCCATATGTTGATCGCCATTTATGTCCTCACGACCACTTTGAAAACGTTGAAACCACTCATGCACCCTGCTTCGGGATAGACGATCATCGCCAGTGAACGGGGTTATAACCCGGTATTACTCATTTTCCCACTGTCTGAGAAGGTGCTGAAAAGATTTGTCCTGAGCAAAGTTTGTTCTTTTTTAATTGAGGAATGAGATCTTGTTGCTCCTAGGAGGCTATTCCGCTCTAAGCAGATGACACCACCCTGCGGAATCCCTTGTTTAATTCTTCTCAGTTTTGAGTTTTTACCTCGAAAGGGTACTGTCGGTAAGGTATCCTATAGGATTTGGCTAATAATCAAATTGTCATTTTAGCATTAATGGTTTGGTACTTACGTACATTAAACATATTAGGCTTTCCTCTCCGTAACTGAATGACGACAACCAGATTAATGATACCGCCATTTCATTTCCCCAAGATTGTCGTGATTCGTAAGTGCACTTCGTCAATATTAGTGATGACTCTGATATTTTTGAAGTTATCTGCGTCGATATTAGCGTTGACACGTCCGTTGACATCATGTTTCTGTCCATTTCTTCTATCTTCGTTGTGCCTTCCTGTTCCTCTTTAATGTTTTCCGCTTCCGTGCCCTCTCGCAATCGTTATCGTAATTAATTTTTTTTATCCATTTGTCGCCAAACCGCGTTGCTTAAGGTCCTTTTTCAGTTATGGAATCTTCAGATCGTTAAACTTTGCGATTTTCAAATAATTATTTCCTTGAGGAGTTTATTTGACAAAACCACATCTGACACTAATTGTAACGAATTTATCGATATATCGTCTACCTTGTAGGTTATATTACGATTCGGCACGATTCCGATTACTTTGGCGGAGGTGTTAAAAAACCGAATTTCCGTAGAAATTGGGTATATACGGATAGGGAAGCTTCTCCAAAGAAGGAATATCCAAAAATAATATAAAAATAACTAATATTCTTTTAAATATTCACGTTTAAAAAGCCACTTCTGACACTAAATGTAACGGATTTCTCGATATTTCTACCTTGTAGGTTATATTACGATTCGGCGCGATTCCGATTACTTTGGCGGAGGGGTTAAAAACCCGAATTTCCGTAGGAATGGAGTATGTACGGATAGGGGAGCTTCTCCAGAGGAGGAATAGCTAGATATAATATAAAAATAACTAATATTTTTTAAAATATTCTAGTTTAAAAATTTAAAAATTTGCACTGAAAACACATGTTATTTCTTTATGTTTCATTAAATTTTTTTCACTTTTTTTATATGTACATATATTTAAATATACACTGTAAGCATTAAAATTTAGTAATTTAAAAATCACTTATCAAATTTATGGCTGATAAGTTTAGAGTGTTCACATTTACGAAGTAAACCAGCTTTGCCACCCCTTAAAAACCAAAAGTGAAGGATTTTTCAGCGTTTTCTTTGTTTGTACTTTCGAGTGATTCTTTTTTCTTTATTAACTATAAAAAAACGATTAAGAAGATTTTTCAAGCTAAAATTTAATATGTGAACACTTTTCCATATAGTACATACATATATGAATATATGAATATGTGATTTATATTTGATAAACACATATAAGTAAAATCGTGTGATATATTACTAATACATGTACATAATATTCTTATTTGCTTAATAAATTTAAAAAAGAAAATATCCATATGCATGAATAGAGGAAATTTGCTAAAAAGACGAATTTTCCTTATTATCAAATGGCAGCACTCCATTTCGTCGTAATTTTTGGTAAACAAATGAGGTTCAAACGAGTGTAAAATGTAATTTTTAAAATAAAGATTGTTTAGGTAAGCAAACTGCCAAAAGTTTGAAATGTGGATTTATTTAAAAGTTTATAGTGTAATTTAATTATTTTGAAATGAAAAACGTGAATAAAGTGTGTTTAATGTGGTGAAATAGCTTATTGAAATGTTCGAATTTTACGAATTTTAAGGTCGAATATCTCGTAAACTAAGCGTTTGCGGTACGTATACCCCTATATATTATATTTTTTAATCAGGGGGACTTCCTCTTTCCAACGGTACCTTCAGATCGCGGCGCCAAAGAAATCGGAATTGTGCCTACGATTCTTTTGGCGCCGTTATTTGATGGTACGGATGGATAGAGGAGGTCCTCAGGATTAAAAAATGTATGTAGATATATCCTCCTCAGACTTATGTTTTTCCAGATATTTGTATTTAAAGTTCAAAAATTTGTGAAAGTAATGCTTATTATTTCACAATGTTTAACCCACTTTTCACACATTTTATGATTAGGATTATATATTATTTAAAAATAAGAGAAAAATATTATTATACAATATTTAGTAAATACAGCCAGTGAAGAAAGTAGATCGACACAGAAGAACTATGAACACCCCGGTGTTGGACCGACAAGGGTTATTTTTTCATCTTTATTTACTAAATAACATAAGATACAAAATCCATACACATCAAACAAAAACCCTTTTGTACCATCGTCCCTAAAAAAACAGAAATTTTTTTTATTTTTTTTTTCAAAACACAATAGTGACAACACTGCTAGTTGTGAGTTGCATATAAAATTGTGGAACTTTAAATACAAATATCTCGAAAACTATAAGTCTGAGGGTATATGCGTATATTAGCCCTCAGGACCTCCWCTTTCCGTCGTAATCGATTTCTTATTATTTCTTCTTCCTACAATTTAACGCTTTACTACTCATTATCCGAATTAACTTCTTATTAATTTCTTATTTGCTTTTATCAAGACAGCACCAGAAATAAAGGGATATGTCCAATATTTTCCAGTGTTTAGCGTTTTTTATAACATTTTCCATAATGGCCAGATTGAACAAAACAATAATTTTTGGTCATTTAAGGGGGTGTTCTAGTCTAGAGGCTCGAATTTCGAGCTTTTTCCGACAATTAATAAAAAAGAATCACTAGATATTTTTACTATCCGTTTTTTATCATTTGTTTATTAAACTTAGAAGAGTACACAAAATAAATTTCAAAAAAAATTTTTTTTAATCGAGTTATGCGTCCTTGAAGAAAAATGGGGAAAAAGAGGCCGTGTCCTCGTCGCCATGATTTCTACCCTTGTCGTAATCTGAAAAAATAAAACAATGACAGATTCTTGAYGAATACGAATGTCGCCTTGTCATGAAGCAGAAAATTTTTTTTCATTAAATTAATTCATTTTTAAATTTTGTTGACTTTTTTTTTAAATATTGTAAATTTAAATTTTTTTTTGTTGCTTCTAGTGATAGATATATATTTAAAGAATATTCATGCCAAATTTCAAATCATGCCAAAATTCAAACAGATCGACTGATTAGAACTTGAGATTTTTGGCTACCGGATCAAAAAAAGGAGTTTTGAGAAAAACACGTTTAAAGTTTTACGTAAAGTTTTGGGCAGCGCAATAGATAGTTCGCTAAACCGGTCTAGTTGCCACGTCACTAAAATGGCATAACTTTGAAAATAATTTGAGTTTTGAAAAATCCTTTTAAGGATATATTTTTGAATATCAAAACTATCGAATTATGAAAAAAAAAAAATTCGATTTTTTCAGATTTCTAGACTAGAATACCCCTTAAATTAAAACATCCAACATTTTAGTACGAATACAAATTACTATATAGTGGTTATTTATTATTTGGATAAACTATTTAAATCTTTATGTAGTATATTAGAACAATGGACTTTTGACCTTTCCATGGACAATGCAGGATTTAAGCCTGTTAGCTGTCAATCATTAAATTTTTTTAATCATTTTCCATTGAAAATAATACTATGATGCTTCAAATTACAAAAATTTTCATCAGATACCTTTTAAATTTTCATTATTTTACATTTTTTATAAGTGGTGCAACAAATCCCTCCGTTTACATATTTTTTTGGTACGATTTCAATCTGGCCATCGCTCGTTTCCAATCGATCAACTGTCAACTGTTTAACATTTTTTATAAGTGGGGCAACAAATCCCTCCGTTAAAATTTTTTTTGGTACGATTTCAAATGTATTAAATTTTCATTATTTTACATTTTTTATAAGTGGTGCAACAAATCCCTCCGTTTACATATTTTTTGGTACGATTTCAATCTGGCCATCGCTCGTTTCCAATCGATCAACTGTCAAACTTCAGGAGGTTTTGACGTTTAGTAATTGTTGGACATCCCTTCAACTCTGATTCTACTATGCAAAATGTTGGGTAGGTTTTGACGTTTTGTCATTGGAATGACTGGAACGGCCAGATTGAAATCTTCTCTTTATCTCTGATTTTCAATGACAGTTTAATTTGAAATTTAAGTTATTTTTACACTATTTATGATAAATAAATGGGCAAATGGGGGTAAAAATTATAAATATAAGTGTAAAATTCATTATAAATAGGAGAAACACCCATTTTAAATAGTTGAATTTTTGAACTTTAAATCCAAATATCTCAAAAACCATAAATCTGCGTTTTATTTTTCGTGATTTGGATAATCTGGTATATACGTACATACCCATTTTAACCCGAAGTCGGGGGATGCTATTCTAAAATTTACCCGGGAAAAAGGGAGAGACCCATATCATGTCATCCTTAACAAGGTTGTTTTAAAAATCATATTTTCCAGGAATAAAATTAATACTCACCGATCCATACGGGGTTAGATCGCCGAAAAAATTTGGAGATTCGGCGTATGGTAAACCATCATCAGCGGACGAAATGGATAGAGTACTTGAAGTCCTGTAACCTCTCCAGCGGTGTGAGTAAGCTTTTGACCGAGTTGAAGTTCAATTCAATGGTCATGCCTCTTCGGACCCGAAGAAGTGCGCGAGCTATTTTAGCCGGCAGTTTACACTGCACCCTTCGGTAGACAAAGCCAAGAGATGTATTAACCAACGGCTGCGCAAAATGCCAAACAACTACGCACCGCTTACTTTCCCCGATGAAGAGGTTCAGAGTGACATCAATAAAGCAAAATCCTTCAAATCCATTGGCTCTGAAGTAATCGACATGCTAATGCTGAAGCATCTAGGCTCGGCGGGAGTAGGTTATCTCACCATGGTCCTCAACCTGTCACTGACCACTCTTCAAATACCCGATGTGTGGAAAATCGGAAGAGTGGTATCACTACTGAAACCTGGGAAACCAAGAAAGGGGAATCTTATTGGCTGAGGCCTTGCTACTCTCGACTTTCACTCACCACCTGAGTCTAGCCAGTCACCAGCATGGATTCCGAAAAGTGCACAGCACCACCACAGCACTTAGCGTCATAAACGCTCAGATAGTTCGTGGCCTCAACCAGAAACCACCCTGTGAGAGAACGCTCGCCGTAGCGTTGGACTTGTCAAAAGCTTTTGAATGAGTCAACCACATAACGCTACTGCAAGACATTGAAAAAACCACGCTTCCTCCAAGGTTAAAGAGGTGCACCATGAACTATCTGAACGGTCATCAGTCATCCGTACTAATTGGAGGTGAAACAGCTAAAATGAGAAGAATTAAACAGGGGGTTCCGCAGGGTGGTGCCCTCGCCCCGCTACTGTTTAACTTCTACATCTCGAAACTCCCACAACCACCAGAGGGGGTTTCCATAACCTACGCAGATGACTGCATGAAATTGACGTCGGGCAATGGAATCGATGGCATGTGTTCGAAGGTAAACAACTACCTCTCCGACCTTTCTCGTTTCCWCACTGCACGAAACCTTACACTTTCCCCCACCAAATCCACAGCGACCATATTTACGAACTGGACGAAGGAGTATAGACTTGAGCTTAATATTGCAGTCGATGGCGTCAAAATTCCGACTGTCAATAACCCAAAGATTTTAGTCGTAACCTTCGATAGTCTATGCTCCTTCTCTCCCCATACGACCGCGATTATCGCCAATGTACAGAGCCACAACAAGATCCTCAAGTCGCTAGCCGGCAGCACATTCGAAAAAGACAAAGAAACGTTGTTGGCAACTTACAATGCAATCGGCCGGCCGGTCCTTAACTACGCAGCACCAATATGGTCGCCTGGATGCAGACTTCAGACCTGCCAGAATACTGCACTGCAAAGAAATCGCGCGATTTTTTATTCCAAATTTTCGCCTGCGGCGCTTTTCAGGGAGCTTTGAAATTTTCTTTCAAAACAGTATTATATAAAATAATATCTAATTTTTTTCAAAGATGATGATATTCCCAATTTTATTATTTAGGGGGTCTTGTACAAATGGTTGGTTGGGTTATCTTGGTACTTCAACTACTTGTATGCATTATTACCGACACAATTTACAATTTTAAATTTTCAGTGTTTTTATTATTTAAATAATGTGGATTTCCACTTTAATTCATTGAAATAGTAAAAATAATAAACATAGTCACTCTATGCGTAAAAATACATAAATTTTATAATAATTAGTGAAAATTGTATGGAAAAACTACGATTTTACACCATTTTTAGTAGGCTGCCCTAGAGCCCCAAGTCCTCCTAGGGGGGGAAGGGTGCTAGTATTCAAAAGCTCCATTCATTACCTTTCAAATGAGAGGAGTATCAAGCCCCCATCCCCCTCCCCCTTTGCGCAAAACCTCTTCAAAAAGTAGTATCACTAAGCGAACATTCCCCGGAATAAAATATTTACCTTGCAGAAAATCCCATCTCTTCGCTTCTGTGTGTGATTCCAGTGAGTCGAATACAGCCGCACCAATAAGCAAATATGTAAACGTACAAACGACCAGGGATAGGGTACGAACATTTTGCCTTTTCATATTATTGTATTAATATATATATATAAATATTTCTATGCATATATATAACTGCCGCGATCTTAGTTTTTCAGATATTTGTGTTTAAAATTCATAAATTCACCAATTTCAATTAAGTATTATACACTTTCATAAATTAAGGCATAACTAAATTGCATGAATTAATTAGTTTTTATCTCTAAAACAACTTTTATTTAAAATTTCGCTTTTTATTCACTTCGATTTATACAGACAGCAACAAACAGTTTGTAGAAGAACGATTAATACAGTTGTATAATAGCAAATGGCGTTACCATATCTTTATATTTTGCAAAGGAAGCAAAGAATATTACATAATATGTAGACCTATTTTTTAATAATACTGATTGAGAACAATTTTATTTGTTTTTAAATCGACTAATGCCTTAAATTCTAAAAATGCATTTGTTAAAAGGGGAAAAATTTATTTTATCTTTATTCTTCTTTTAATATTTTACTCACAAATCTTTGTATAGTTATAATTAATACCTTTGAAAGAAATTTTAAAATCAATAATAGGGCAAGTTGACGATCAAGTAAAAATTACTGATAATATAGTTTTGCAAATAAACGACATGCTATTGTCGGAAATGTGAATATTTCGTTATTTTCATAGATTCAATTTAAGTATATTAATCATTACATTATTAATTTTTAAGAATTCTACTCGATTTCCCTGAAGACGACGTCTTGAAATTATTATCGATTATCAATGTACGACTTTCAATTTTCATAAATTTTGAGAAGTACTTGAGTACACAGCGAGCTAAGAAAAACGATATACTATGTAAATATTCTTAGTTGATACATTTTTTGTTTGCATATATTGATATTTTCTTCACAGTAGTCATTTATGTTAACTCAAAGTAAAAAATTTTCTGCGTTTTTGCTGTGAAATTGGGAAATATTATAAAAACAGTATAAATGAAAATCGGCAGAAATATTATTTTCTTTTATATAATATCTCAATATAAAATGGTCAGTTTAATTTTAAACATTCTAATAATTTTAGAGTCTAATTTATATTAGAAGCCTACAAAAAATATTTGTGATTTTTTAAACAGGCTGCGTGCTTTAAAGCAGGTGGTTGATCGTGCAACTGCGGAGTAACTATTCTAAAGGAAGAAATTTGTAACTTGATTCAGTGGTAGCTCTAATTTAGATTAATAAAAGTCAAAAAGTCTCCCAAGATGGATAAAAACAATTTGTAGATATCTGGGTCCCCGATTGTTAAACATGGAGACCATCGTAAAGATGGAGACTAAAACAAAACTGTAACACTAGGTGAATGAAAAATTGTTTACTGATAAATATTGTTTAATTAAGTATATATACATCAGCATATGAATTGATTTGATCATATTTTTTAAGAGCATTTTACATCATATTCCTTAGCCGAAAATTTGTACGGGACCTTTATCAACATTCGAGCTCTTTTCCAACAAATTTAACGATTTAGAGTAACTTTAAGAGGACTATTTGTATATTAATTTCTATATAACCTTTATTGTGGATATTAACAATAAATCATGGAATGGACGCGAGAAAGAACACTTACACTTATTAATGAATACCGTAAAAGACGAGGTCTATGGGATATGACACATGATGATTATAGGAAAAAGGATATTAAACAGAATCTTCTGATAGAAGTGAGTAATAGTCTTGGTGGAAGCATATCTGTTAACGAGGTCGAGAAGAAATTCCACACTTTGCGTACTCAATACCATCGCGAAATAAATCGAATGAATCGTAAAGAGCCCTACAATTCCAAATGGTTTGGTTTCAAGAACTTGCAGTTTTTAAGTTCTCCAATGGCTCGACGGCTCTCGAGAGGACGTATTAAAAATGAAATTACGGAAGATGGAACAGTGACATCAAAATATATTATAAGAGATTCGAATACTCATCACGATAGCAGTGGAAGTTCTGTGAACTTAAATAACAATGTAAATGAAGAATTTTTAATACATCAAAAGTCTGCTATTGCGATAGAGCCCATAAGCAACTCTAAACATTACCGTAATACCAGTCGATCACGCGCATTAGAAAAGTTAATTGAAGAAACTACCAAAGATATTGATGATGGTGATGATAAGCAAAAAATGACTATTACAATGGAGCAGCAAAGCTATAACAATGAAATGCAAGTTGAAGACCAAATGAATAGTCAGAGAATAAACGCAGGAGGAGATGAAGAACAATTGGAAGCTATTCAATTACAGGAGGAAGAGGAAGAAATCACATACACATCTTCGACAGGAGCTGATGGCTGTGATATTTCTCATAATCAGCAAACAATATCTACACGTATTATAAAAGCTCAACACAATAATTCCTGCAATGATCCAGAGATTGAATATGAAGATGAAGCTGACCCGTCACATGAGGACAAACGAGATTTCTATGGCGGCCCAGGACAACAAAATTCCTTGCCTATAACATCCACCCCATCTGCAGGTACACATCCACCAAACATATTGTTAAATTCCAAAATCAAAATCAGCAGTCAACAAAAGCAACATTTGCCAGGACGAAATCTAGATAAACCAACCAATCCGAATTCTGGACCGCAAGTGTTTCACACATCAGGTCATATACGCGACGAATATACTACTTATGGCGAATATGTATCTAATGAAATGCGCAACATAACAAATCGTGAAGTGTTATTAGGTCTTAAACATAAAATAAATACTGCTCTTTTCGAAGCCCAAATGGCTGAACTACGGAATTAAAAAATTACAAAAAATATATTTACCTTTATCACTTACGGTTGTATTCTCCTCAACGTTTTAAATTTTAATTGGATATTTTTCACATAAAACGTTATATATATATACTCACATATATAGGGTAGCGAATAGAGTAATGGAAATTTTGTTTAAACTGTCAAAAAAATATATTTTTGTGGAATCATGCAAAATTGGTAAAACTCGAAGAAATTACTTTTTTTCACCTGTGTATATGTATTTTACAGTGTCCGACATGTCCAAAGTTGTATAAAAATATATGGAAAAGTAAAATGATTTAATCACGGTTTGAATTGAAAATAGAGATCTTTTTTACGCTGAATCCTTTTTAGAGCAAACACTGAAACTTAAGGAAATAATACGCTGAACATTCTTTTTCACGGTTTTTCGGCTATTTGATTTACTATTACATGTAAAACAATTGTAAACCATCAGTTTGGATAATTATATTGTACCTATTTATTAGGTGATTTTGTGAGTCTAAAATGCAATCAGTTTACTTAGACATTTGTATACATATGTACATATGTATGTAGAAAATAAGTTATTATAGTTAGATACACTATTAAATACTTAACCAAAACAAACCTACATTTTTGTGTCTTTTTAACATCTACAATATTTTGGATCAGTAAATGTGTTTTTGTAAGATCTAAAATTAACTGGTATGTATAGAGTTATATACATATAGTAAATGGATCAACTAATTTCGTTGGTATTTAGGCGACTCACATCTTATCATAACGCATCATAAAATCATAAATTGTTACTCTGGTTTAAATCAATTGTTGGATTACATACATAAATGAGTTTAAGCAATTACAATCCTCAACGCAATGTTTTCTGTTCGTTATAACTTTATAAGACTATATAAACCCCTAATTATATGAGTTATTTGTAGTACAAACCCCACAACAGTCGGTTCTACGTTACAAGATTTGATTGATAAGTTTCTATAAATGCATCAAGTCCCACAAGTCCCGCAGGAGTTTTTCTGCATATGCCTTCACCGTCGTACTTGCTCCTACGTAAAGAGGAAGCATTTCCTATAAATACACTCCTAATAAGTCATAATGCCGCGCCATAGTTTATTACCTGCATGTCGAAATAGCTTATCATTAAATTTTTGATAACAATTGAGTACTGAATACATAGAGAGCGACAGACGCGACATCTATCAAATATTAAAATACACATGTTCTTAAGGACACATTTATTTAGACAGCTGTACGACTACACGACAGAATTTAAAAATATATTTAAACTTTGTGACGACAGTATAGAGGAGTAGTGATGTCATTAATATTCAAAATTACTCAAAGCTTTAATAACGTTATTTTACAAAGAGAATCACAAAATGCCTCTATTATATCATTTGTAATAACAATCTATAATTAAAAACATATTAATTTACTTATTCTTTGCATAAAATTACTTTTGGCTTCACGACGCCGTTTACAGTTCACAGATGTGCAGTCATGTTGTGTCGCTCTCTATTTGTTGCATATTAGGCTTGTTTTGTGTCGAACAGTGAAAACTAGTGGCCAATTCACATAGAACTTTTGCTTCGTTTTGCGTCAGACTTTTGATTTGACAGCACATAAGTTCACGTAAAAAGTTTTTCGATGCGAAGCCAAGCAAAATGGACAACTCTCATTATTTAACGCTTTGCCAAGCCATAACTTGCTACCCTTACTACATACCCTTTTTTCTGCGCTTCATTGTTCAGTGCGATGTATTAGGTTTCGGTAGTCGTGACTTGCTCGGGCTTACACCCGGGAACGAATATTATATATGTATGCTCTTTGTTTCGAATTTATGTCACGATTCAATTATGCCAGTGACAGACTTGTGGCAGAGAACGTAGATATATCATATACGCTCAAAATAGTTTTTTAGTCAAAAATTATGAAATAGCTGTTATTTTCTGTTCCTGTATTAAACATTGGATGATGATTCGTTTTAAATATGAATAATAAAAAAAATTATATTTAACTTGCTTCGTTTTGTGGCGTAGTTTGCTAAACAAATCTAACGTTGGTAGCTGCTATTAGGATTATTTAGTTCAGCTTCATTAACATGACAGTTTCGATTAAGTAGACGATAGAAAGAAAAAGTGAATCTTATCATATAAATTTGCAAAATTGTACCAGGGATTGTACCTGGTTGTACAACAAAAGTATTAGATTGTATGTACCCGATCATAATTATTGAGGATAATTTTTAATTTTAATTGAAACCTCATTACCACTGTTCTGTTTTTGATAAGAAGGAACATAAACCATGGCTCAACTCCCGCCGCGAAAGAACCTGACACCAACTAGAATTTCAAAGCAGCACTTATCACCGTTGCAGACGTTACTACAAATGGGTTTTACCAAGCACAGAGCGTAAGTTAACATCATAAGTGTGTAAAAAGTGATTCTATATAATTATTGATAAATTGAAACCAACTCACGTTTAAATATACATACTGGATATTATATTTATAAAAGTCGACAAATCTACATATATATAAATATTCTTAACTTACCAAGAGGTATCAGTAAATAACCAATAATATGAACATAGTTTTTCTTAGCCAGCAGCCTTTTCAAAATATCCATATTATAACCGCAAAACCCTGAGTAAATAAATAAATTGTTAAAAAAAGGACGACAATATTTTTAAAGAAATACAATTACGTTAGTTTTAAATAGTTCCAGTGAGTAAGAAACTTGCATATTTTTCTCTGCATTTAAACTATTACACGGTATAATCATTAGAATAAAGCATATTCACAGATTCTTAAGGAAATCGTTCGCACGACAGTCAGGTCTACGTAACCGGAACGGACCCGCATTTTTTATCCGGTCAAGGACTGTCAATTTGGCAGAATTCTGCCGCTACAACAACAACATTCTTAAGGAAAGGTTGTAGCAAATAGATAGCTGGTAACAAATTATTAGCGACCAGTATATTTTGTATGTATTTAAATTTCTCGCTCGCAATTTGTAGCATAAAAGTCGGTTATTGTGTGACGCACGCAGCTGTGAATAGAAAAAAATGAACTTAAAGCTATAGAGTTTATATCTTTCCAAAGATATTTGATCCTTAAACAGGGATTTCTGAAAATATTTTTTTTTTTTGTTATGTGTATTATAGATAATACCACATGTAAATATTATTTTTTAAATACAGAGAAAAAGCATTGGCAGCAACTGGTAATCGAGGTGTTCAAATCGCTTCTGATTGGCTGCTTGCGCATGTTAATGACTCAACTTTGGATGAAAATTGTCCGCGAGAATATATTCTGTACGCATGCCCTACTGGCTCATTTTTACATCAATTGGAGGAATTTTGGAACCAATCACGGATAATGTGTGGTTGGAATGGTGCTCATAATTATGTGCCACATATCACATTGGTTTCATTTTTTAAGGTAAAAATAAATGTTAAAAAGATATTGATCTGAATTTTGCAGATGCTAGCGTGATCATCAATTTTTTGTTTTAATTTTTCTCCTTTTTATGAAGGCCCCAGACGAAAGTTCATTGCATCTATCTAAAGCCTTGAAACAAGTAGTTGATATGAGTGGACCACTTCTAGATCGTCCATTGAAATTAGAGCCTTATTTGAGTCAAAATTTTATGGGATTTTTTGTAGCCGAGGATGACGCAAACTATATGAAACGGCTTTCATTACAATATGTTAAGGAGGTTTCCAATTCAAGTATGAACATGTTCATGTATGAAAATATCTTTAGTTATTTAATTTTTCGTTGTCATATTTTTTGAGACCAAGGTATTATATTAATATTTTTAACTATGTAAATGGTAAATTTTTGGTGCTCTTTTCTACATTTTTAAAACGCTTTCATTGGAACTTGTAACATTGTGCTTAACTGTAAAAATTGTTTGCTAAAAAAACTTCATAAAGTCATAAGTGATACATACGAGCAGCTTGATGCAATAGTTGCTTGCTTCCCATGGTGCGGTGGTGTTTCATCTGGTACACGTTGTATACCGCGTAGTAGTCGATGTAAGAAAAATAACAATTATTTTAGAAAATTGTGTGTGTGATTTATCTTTCATATGTACATCTAATTTTTTAATCACTAATTATTAGAAGCATTCTGAATCCAGTGCAAAATGCATAAATATAATTTAAATCACAAAAATAACGTAAAGTATACATATGTATGTATATATAAATGATCAACGTGACGAGCTACGTGATTACCAATGTCAGTCTGCAGGCATTATTTATTATGTACATACATATATGTGCGGATTAAAGCGCATTGCTATGCTACAATACCCGAGTATGTTGTTCGGATCGGACCATTGTAGCATAGAGCTGTCACACAAACTGATTGAACAATTTTAACCCCATGTATTAAAAAGCTTTTAGTTTCGATGCTTATGTAAAAGATAAATAAATTACGGCCACTAAATGAGTGTTAAATTAATTTGAGCTCGAATAAAATAGAATGGGTAAAATCCTGTGAAATTATAAACAAACATTTTTGGATTCTAATACTGTCCACCTTTGAAATTATATTTCTTTGTAACTCATTGCTTCTGTAGTTTTACTTGGTTTGGAGGCTCAATTCCGAACATTATTTTTTGTTTATAAGTATTTGGTAAACTGAAAGTATTAATATATATATAAATACATACAATTTTGCATGCACTCGTAGACATATGTATATAAGAAATTTAATGCCACTTTTTTGTCTACAAATACAATATATGTACATATATGTGTATATTTTAGCAATATCTTTGGAGCCGCACGTAAAATCTCTACATCTTACCTTAGCATATCAGTTTCCGCAGAATCAATTTAATTCACTGAAAACGTTAGTGGAATCGCTCAATGCAACTTCTGCCTCAAATTGGGAGCTGCGTCTGTATTCGCGCGACCCACGACTAACCACAAAACAAGTACATTGCATCATTTACCATTTTACATGTATATTTTTTTCTCGATTAATTCTTTATTATTAACTTTTATTTAAAATTGTGTTTCCTTTTACTTTTTTTTTATAAATGCTGTTTTTCAACGATTGATAATTCAAAACAACACTATTTTCGCGCTTCTGTAGGTGCACAAAGTGGTGTATCCTCATAGCCCCCATGAAATTGATGAATTGGAGTTGCGCATCGGTGATTATATTTATTTGAACACGGATGCTGTAGACAATTCTAGCGATGGCTGGGCAGAGGGTATTTCCTGGCTAACTGGAAGTGTTGGTTACTTGCCTGTGAATTATACTGAACGAACCGCTGAATCAGACGCGTGGACACTTCACCGCGTTGTACAGTTATCTAAATCAACGACCCCATCTTTAATATCGGCTGAAGAAATTGACATTGTGGATGGTCACAGCATTTCTATTGATCACGACGAACGTGAGAAGCGTTTACATCATCAAAGTCTGTGCAACTACTTGTTTCTACATTATTGACCGTATATAGATTTGTTATCCATTTCTGTCTTATTTCAGATGTGATAGTTGCCTTGTCGCATGAATTAATAGAGAGCCCTTCTTTTAATGAGGAATCCGAGAACAGTGTGGAAAAATACTTACACAGAACATTAAAACCTTATTTAGATTTGCCAATTGTACAAGAGAATCACAATTCAATGCCAAACAGTAGTCAACTATCACAACCGCAGCATATACAACATCAGTCGGAATGCATTTTACAACAAGAAACGCCCAGCTTCGAAATTAGTTCGCCACACGCAATGGAAGTGGCAAAAAAGCGAAGAGACATGGAGATAATGGTGGAGCCAATTAGTATTTCAACGCCACGTGCAGATGACACGCTTAGTATAAATTCTGATCGTTCAAATGAAGTTGCAAGCCTTGAGGCATCGCCGAACAAGAGTCGTAGATTGTATATAATGCGACATGGTGAACGTGTTGATTTTACCTTCGGTACTTGGATACCTTATTGTTTCGATGAATTCAACAACTATGTGCGCAAAGATCTAAATATGCCGAAGAAATTACCACGAAGGTAGGTAAAACAACAGGTCTCGAAATCATAACCCAATTAAAATGGAAAACCTGTCTTTAGAAGCTTTACCAATAAGTAATAAATAATTTTTGTGTGCAAAGGCAAAGATGTCCAGACGGTTGGCAAAATGATTCACCGCTCACAAACATTGGACTTTATCAAGCGAAATTGACGGGTGAAGCGTTACTTGAATGCAATGCTCGCATCGACCATGTTTACTGCTCTCCAGCTTATCGTTGTGTTCAAACATGTATGAGTACATTAGAAGGTTAGAATATAATAGTATTTAATGCTGTACTATAATAAGAATACTGTAATTCGGTACAACTTGAAACATATAGGTTTACACTTGCGTAACAAATTCAAAGTTAAACTAGAACCGGGTTTGTTTGAATGGATGGCTTGGTATCCAGATGGTGTGCCAGATTGGATGAGTAAGTCAGAGCTGCTAGATGCTGACTACAACATAGATGCAAGTTATCAACCTTTCATTTCTGACACTAAATTGAATGAGTGCGTCAAGGAAACCACAGAAGAGTTTTATATTCGTAATTATGAAACTTTGCGAAAAATCATTGAAACTACAAGTGAGCTATGAATAATCCAACATTAGTGAAATTTTGAACATTGATTCTTTTCATTTGAATTGTTTTCTTTTGTAGAGGGAAACATTTTAATAGTCGCACATGCCACTACCCTTGACACGTGTACACGACAATTAATTGGTGCCGAACCACGTTCTACAAATGAATTGCGCCAAGTGATACATAAAATACCATATTGCAGTTTAGGCGCTGTCGAGGAGATGGAGAACGGTGGCTGGAAATTGGTGGAACCGGAATGTTTACCGGTGACACATTCGAAAAATCCTCGTTTTGAATGGAATGTACTTACTGCCACATAGTGTTCGTGCTTTGGGGAATTGTTGGTAACCAATCATTTTACGGAAAAGCCTTTATAAATAATAAGGTCAAAAACATGGCTATTCTTAATTATGCTAAGCGTAAAAATATATTTCATTCCTAATAATTTTCAAAAATTAGTTTAAGAGCTATTATTAAGTTAACAACGTGTGTATTTATAGTTGGGCGGGCCAGAGGCAATTTACCGCCCTCGGCAAATGCCAAATTTTCCGCTTCTTCTAAGCCTATTTTGTTTTAACAACAAAATTTATAACTTTTCAAAATTATTCAAACCATTTTATTAAAGTAAATACTCATATTCCAAAAGTTTAACATAATTATTTAAAGAGATTATTATAATTAGTACAATAAAATAAAATAGATTATTTCAATATTTCCTTGTCTTTAATTTGTCAGACAAAACTATTTTATTGTTAAGAATTTGTACCACTTTTTTATTTAATGCTAGGTAAGTTTTGACAGGTTTTAATTGAGAACAATTGCTTTTTCCACTAGTTCCCTACAAACGAAGTGTTAGCAACTGTATTGCCATAAATAAATTTAATATGATATGTATGAATTCATTTAAACAAATATCATTTAAAACAAGTAAGGAAGTGCTAAGTTCGGGTGTAAACGAACATTTGATACTCTCGCAGTCTGCCAGGTCAAATCCGGGGAAATACCTTCAAGTGCATAAAGTTTGTAAGTTATATGGGGTCTTTGGCAAGTTTTCACCTGATTTTATCAATTTTAGGAACAAAGATGGTAACTAACTCTTTTTTTGCATACAGGCATAAGAGGATTCTCCGAATTTCTACATGTATATGTCTCACAGATTTACCGATATTTTCAATAAAAAATTCACAACTGGTCCTTTAATCAATGTTTTCGGTATCTGAGGACTTTTTGGTCATAAGGTGGACTACTTTAAGGGCAAAAGTTTTATCCTGATACATTCATTGGTGCTTGGTTTGCAATTTGGAGAGTGAAGGGAACAGATGGAATTTAGAATTGGATTATATGCAAGATTGATAGAGAAAAAGATTACGCAATGCGCATGTTTGCTTTCGGTCAGCTTTTCTTGATGACGTCACGGTTGACTTATATTCGCCTGCTCCTTTGAATGTGAATTCGAATTGTATTTTCGAGTGTAGTATTAATTGTGAAATTTTATATTTTTTAAAATGAGTTGTGCAGTGTTCGGATGCAATAATAACAATGTTAAAAATAGTGCGACGAAATGGAGATTTTTCTATTTACCTTAGGATAAAACAGTACTAAAATAGTGGATTCATTTTTGTGCACTTCGCGCCAGAAGCCTTCGAAAGAAATTTGCAGTTTGAAATGGATAATTATAGCATTTTGATTACAATAATTTTACTTTTATAACCAAACACTCTTTCTCTTTAAGTCGCGGAGTCTAACGAAGTTGCTATCTAGCGCTTTTCTCACGTTAACCAGATTAACTCCTGCAGAGGCTAATGAAGGGCAGAAAAGGATGAAGTCTCGTTTAAACCAGGACGTTTTAGAAAATTTGTTTGGCGTAATCAGGTTAAAAGGCGGTCTTCACGATCACCCTGACAGCAATTCCCACGACAGCCTTCTACGTTACCGGAATTGACTCGGATTTCATCCGACCAAGGGCTGTTCTTTCGGCGATCTAACCCCGTTTGGATCGGTGAGTGTTGATTTGTGTGTGTCGTCACTGGAGCAACGCCTTGCAGCAGGGTTTCTCCGTATCCTCCTGATGCCTCCTGATGTCTCCTATCGAGCACCTACATAGCGAGACGCTTATGCTCCCAGTTAAGGAGCATAATGAACTCCTCCCAAAGCAAACGAAGAGCTCAAGTTGCCGCGAGAAACGCAAGTGACCTTTGCGCAACTTCGTTCTGGATATTGTAGGAGGTTAAACTCCTACCTATCCAGAATAGACTCTGACATACCCAACGTATGTCCTGCATGCAACGAGTCTCCGCATGACACTGACCACCTCTTTGCATGYCCAACCAACCCCACCCATCTAACACCTTTTTCCCTCTGGTCCGACCCCGTCGAAACAGCACGTTTCCTGGGCCTCCCGTTAGATGACATCGACGACAACACAGATAACCCTCACCATCCCAACGGGGACTGATAACCGTTAAAACAACAACAACATCACCCTGACAGAAAGGAGTTCCATCAAGACAGATGAAGGAAATGTTGAAGTCGACAACACCTCAGATATGGAAGGGAATTACTTATCTCTAACCGGTAATTATCAAAATTTAAACGTACATAGTATTATAAACCTAAAACTACAGAAAATATTCTTATATAAAAATGTTTTCATGTTAGCAAATGCGAATATGTACTTACATACATACTAAGTTTTTGAATACTAACCATTGTTTCTTATCCTAATTGTAATAATAATCTTAACTAGCAATTTATTCCATTTATTTTTACGCATGTATGTATGTTTATTATATTTTTGCAGGTAATATTTTTCAACGTGTGTCAGTTGATCTAAATTCCGCTGCCCCAATTGAAAAAAATGATGACTTGAAGATTCTCAA
Organism: Bactrocera latifrons; assembly: GCF_001853355.1. Classification (NCBI taxonomy): domain Eukaryota; kingdom Metazoa; phylum Arthropoda; class Insecta; order Diptera; family Tephritidae; genus Bactrocera; species Bactrocera latifrons. The sequence continues at coordinate 484,227 of NW_017535052.1, read as the reverse complement.
CAACGAGCGGCTTGAAAATTTGGCAGGGTACATCTGCCACAAACTTGGTAAAGACAACCCCGAAATTTGTGCCAATTCAGAAAATTGTTCGTCTTATACTTGAGTGGATCACCTATCGAAAGGAGGACTCTCAAAACCAACAGATATGTTGATGGAGCATATGAGAGCCTTGCAAGCAGTATTTGACGACTTAAATGGTACTGATTTGCATATACATCTCGTATGTACAAATACGTCCAGAAGCACTTAGATTTAAGTAATTTTGTTAATTGTAGCATCAAAGTAAAATAATTGTTTTTCAGAGCTAGAATGTATTTTAGGATTCGTTCCTTAAATAAAAACTTAATTGAAAATATGTACAGCAAAAAAAAAAGGAAATTAAATAAGACATTAAATTGATAGTTGGTCACAAAATATTCAATATTTTTATTTGCATAAATGTATGTATGTATAGAGTTGAAACAAACACAGCAAAGAGACAAAATTAAATAATGCAATGAAAATACAATGAATTGAATATGTAGGTAAATGTTCACTGTAAAATAATCATATATACATAGATATTTGTTATTAATATTCACTTATGTGTATTGATGTTAACTTTTAATGATATTCATATTTTTTTATGCCTGCAATACAAAATTGATTCTTATTGCACAGAAAAACAAGCAACTGAAAATCAGCTGGCTGTACGTTGGTCAACCGTGACGTATGTAAATGCGCAGAACGAACAAAATTTGAACTCGTCACTGCGCAATCTTGTTTCTATCATTCTTAGATTATATGAGAAGTAGACGTGGTTTTAGTCCGATTTCGTTTGTTTTTGCCTTAGAACATTGGAATGTCAAAGTAACATTCAGGGGTGTTATGGAATCCAAGACAAAATTGCTTAGCTGTCAGAACTGCAAACCAATTCTGATTTTCAATGGTGTCACAGAATCTGTTTGGATTTTCGTCTTTTCGTTTCTGATGGCAAAACCGATAAAATTGGTTTCCTTAACACCCAAAACCGATATAAATTCTGGTTCGAATATCAAATCAATAATATCTGAAGTCATGACACCTACTACTTTTTTTGATCGGTTTCAATATTGATTCTGACAACTATCAGATTCCACAACACGACAAATTAGGTAGTATGTATATCTAGTATGTCCTGACTGATATCTTTTCCCCGAAAAGGGGTGGTGCCACGCCTAACGTTCATTTTTGACCACGGCTTCTATAAAAGCATCTTGAATTATCTCAGCTGTAAAGTACAAAGATTCTGATATAGGGATAGTAGATATTTATTGATTTATTCCTCGTTTAGGAGTTTTTTAACGGAACGTGACGTTAGGGTTGTCGCTGCTACTTCTTCTTCTTCTTGATTGGCGTAGACACCGCTTACGCGATTATAGCCGAGTTAACAACAGCGCGCCAGTCGTTTCTTCTTTTCGCTACGCGGCGCCAATTAGATATTCCAAGTGAAGC